>NW_019264482.1:37480-281571 GCF_002742605.1 Olea europaea var. sylvestris | reverse complement strand
CACAAAGTTAGATATCTATTTATGCCTTAGGACAAGTCCGAAGGGCACCGGCATGTCGGAATATGGAAGTATGGGTTTGATTGCTTTCTTTGGTGTAGTATTATCATGATAAATGTTCAAGCATGGTATCTTACTGAGTATTTCCTTATACTCAAAGTATGTTATGCTAAACTTTTCAGATCCATGATCATTTGAATTGATGGAAGTTAGTTGGCTTACGCGATGATGGATTAAGGACAACGAAGTTTTGCACCGAAAGTTTTCTTTTGTGTGTTTTGTTCGATGGCAGTTTTTACATCTATTTTTCTTATGATTTTATGTAAAAATATGAACATGGAATGATGTATTATGGTATTAATAGTAAATTTTGTAATTATATCTTTCACGTTATGTTAAGAGACGTTTTTATAGTTTATTTTCCTTACAAGTGATAAAAGGCAGAAACGGGGCAGTTTCTGGAGTCAATTTCAAAATGATGTTTCTAACTCTATAGACGTCCATTTGAAATTCTAAAAATATGTCTGTTTTCCCCTTTGAGTTTTCTAAGTATTTCCGCAAGAAATACTCAATTTTGATATCTGTGGACTGAGTTATTAAGGTTTTGACGTCCCAAGGTTAATCTGGATTTTCTGTGAAATACTTCACTGTTTTCAGTAAAACGTCTATATCATATGATCTTGGAAAACTTTCATATTTTAACCTAGAAAACTACTTGAAATTATCTTTCTAATGCCACAAATTTCATATGAAACGGAGTTGGGATGAATTTTATAAAATCTGCCGAAGTTTGCTGCCTCAACTAAACTTGACAGTGCCGAGGCCGTATTTACAATGTTTAAATTTCATGTTGGCATGCACTTTTATCGGCCATAAAGTTTTATAAAAAAATAGGTTTTTAACATGTAGTATTCCTATTTAAGAATATTTACATGTACCAAAGGCAAAAGTTTTTATGTAAAGTACGTGGCCCTCGAAGCTTAGGTTCGGGGCGTCACATTGCTACATGTACACTACGGTGTACACTTTAGTTTATACTTCTCCACGTGACATTACCCTGTTGGATAGTATAAATTTTAAATAGTTTTCCCATCCAATTGACATTTGGCAACTATGCAACTGCCAAACAACGTGTCAAAAATCAGTGTACAAATAATAAAGTTCAATCAGTAGGAAGCCTGCAACATGTAAACTTTTGTTTACACTTTACCACGTGATATTACCCTGTTGGACAATTTAAATTTCTAACAGTTTTCCCATCCAGTTGGCACTTAGCAATAATGTAAATGCTAAACAACGTGTCAAAAATCAGTATACACATATAAAAGTTCATTCGGTAAGAACGTTACGACATGTACACTTTAGTTTACACTTTGCCTTGTGACATTACCCTGTTGGACAGTTTTAATTTCTAACAGTTTTCCCATCCAATTGACACTTGACAATAATTCAAGTGTCAAACAACGTGTCAAAAATCAGTGTACAAAATGCAAAGTTCAATCCGTATGAACTTTGCTACATGTACACTTTAGTTTACACTTTCCCACGTGACATTACCCTGTTGGATAGTTTAAATTTCTAACAATTTTCCCATCCAATTAGCACTTGACAACAATGCAGGTGTCAAACAACGTGTCAAAAATAGTGTGCAAATAGAAAAGTTCAATCGGCAAGAACCTTGCTACATGTATACTATGGTGTACACTTTAGTTTACACTTTGCCACTTGCCATTACCCTGTTGGACAATTTAAATTTCAAACATTTTTTCCACCCAATCAATACTTGACAATAATACAAGTGTCAAACAACGTTTCAAAAGTCAGTGTGCAAATAGCAAAGTTCAATCGATAAGAACGTCGCTACATGTACACTGTGGTGTACACTTTAGCTTACACTTTGCCACGTGACATTTCCCTGTTGGTCAGTTTAAAATTCAAATGGTTTTTCCATCCAATTGACACTTAACAACAATACAAGTGTCAAACAACGTGTTGAAAATCAGTGTACAAATAGCAAAGTTCAATCGATAAGGACCTTGATACATGTACATTATGGTGTACACTTTAGTTTACACATTGCCACGTGACGTTACCCTGTTGGACTATTTAAATTTCAAACAGTTTTCCTACCCTATTGACACTTGACAACTATGCAAGTGTCAAACAACGTGTCAAAAATTATTGTACAAATAGCAAAGTTCAATCGGTAAGAACCTTGCGACATGTACACTGTGGTGTACACTTTAGCTTACACATTTCCACTTAACATTACCCTATTGGAGAATTTAAATTTCAAACAGTATTCCCATGTATTTGACACTTGACAACAATGCAAGTATCAAAGAATATGTCAAAAATTAGTGTACAAATAGCAAAGTTCAACGGTTAGGCCCTTACCACATGTATAGTATGGTGTGAACTTTAGTTCACACTTGACCACGTTACATTACCCAATTGGACAGTTTAAATTTCAAATTTTTTTTTCACCAAATTGACCCTTGACAACAATGCAAGTGTCAAACAACATGTCAAAAATCAATGTACAAAGAGCAAAGTTAAATCGGTAAGAACGTCGCTACAAGTACACTATGGTGTACACTTTGGTTTACGCTTTGCCACGTGACATTACCCTGTCGGACAGTTTAAATTTCAAATAGTTTTTCTATCCAATTGACACTTGACAACAATGCAAGTGTCAAACTACGTGTCGAAAATGGGTGAACAAATAGCAAAATTCAATCGGTAAGGACCTTGCTACATGTACACTATGGTGTGCAATTTAATTTACACTTTGCCACGTGACATTACCCTGTTAGACAGTTTAAATTTCAAACAATTTTCCTATCCTATTGACACTTGATGACTTTGCAAGTGTCGAACAACGTGTCAAAGATCATTGTACAAATAGCGAAGTTCAATTGGTAAGAACCCTGCTACATGTACTTTATGGTGTACACTTTAGTTTACACATTTCCACCTAACATTACCCTGTTGGACAGTTTAGATTTCAAATAGTTTTTCCATCCAATTGTCACTTGACAATAATGCAAATATCAAACAATTTGTCAAAAATCAGTGTACGAATAGCAATGTTCAATCGATAAGAACCTTGCTACATGTACACTATAGTGTAAACACTTTAGTTTTCACTTTTCCACGTGACATTACCCTTTGGGATAGTATAAATTTCAAATAGTTTTTCCATCCAATTGACACTTGACAACTGTTCAAGTTTCAAATAACCTGTCAAAAATCAGTGTACAAACACCAAAGTTCAATCGGTATGAACCTTGCTACATGTACACTTTACCACGTGACATTACCCTGTTGGACAGTTTAAATTTCAAATACTTTTTCCATCCAATTGACACTTGACATCAATGCAAGTGTCAAACAATGTGTCAAAAATCAGTTGACAAATAGCGAAGTTTAATCGGCAATGACCTTGCCACGTGTATACTATGGTTGATACTTTAGTTTACACTTTGCCACATGATGTTACCATGTCTGACAATTTAAATTTCAAATTGTTTTTCCATCCAATTAACACCCGACAACAAAGCAAGTGCCAAACAAAATGTCAAAAATTAGTGTACAAATAGCAAAGTTCAATCGGCAAAAATCTTGCGACATGTACACTATGGTGTACACTTTAGTTTACACTTTACCATGAGTTACGACATTGTTGGACATTTTAAATTTCAAATAGTTTTCCCATCCAACTGACACTTGACAACAACGCAAGTGTCAAACAACGTGTTAGAAATTAGTGTACGAATCGGTGAAAACCTTGCTACATTTACACTATGGTGTATACTTTAGTTTACACTTTGCCACGTGACATCACCTTGTTGGACATTTTAAATTTCAAACATTTTCCTCATCCAATTGACACTAGACAACAATGCAAGTGTCAAACAATGTATCAAAAATCAGTGTACAAATAGCAAAGTTTAATCAGAAAGCACCTTGCTACATGTATACTTTAGTTTACACTTTACCACGTGAAATTACCCTGTTGGACAGTTTAAATTTCAAACACTTTTCCCATCCAATTGACACTTGACAACAATAAAAGTGTCAAACAATGTGTCGAAAATTGGCGTACATAGACAGCAAAGTCCAATTGGTAAGGACTTTGCTACATGTACACTATGGTGTTCACTTTAGTTTACACTTTGCCACGTGACATTATCCTATCGTACAATTTAAATTTCAAATAGTTTTCCCATTCAATTGTCACCTGACAACAATGCAAGTGTCAAATAATATGTCAAAAATTAGTTTACAAATAGCAAAGTTCAATCGGTAAGGACTTTGCTACATGTATACCATGGGGTACACTTTAGTTTACAATTTATCATGTGGCATTACTCTATTGAACAGTTTAAATTTCAAATAGTTTTCTCATTCAATTGACACATGAAAACAATGCAAGTGGCAAACAACGCTTCAAAAATCAGTGTACAAATAGCAAAATTCAATCGGTAAGAACTTTGCTACAAGTACTCTATAGTGTAATCTTTATTTTACACTTTGCCACGTGACATTACCCTGTTGGACAATTTAAATTTTAAATAGTTTTTCCATCCAATTGACACTCGACAACAATGTGAGTGTCAAACAACGTGTCGAAAATCAGAGTACAAATAGTAAAGTTTATTCGGTAAGAACCTTGCGACATGTACACTATGGTGTACACTTTAGTTTACACATTACCACGTGTCATCACCCTGCTGGACTAATAGCAAAGTTCAATCTGTAAGAACCTGCTACATGTACTTTATGGTGTACACTTTGGTTTACACATTTCCACTTAACATTACCCTGTTGGACAGTTTAGATTTCAAATAGTTTTCCCATCCAATTGTCACTTGACAACAATGCAAGTGTCAAACAATTTGTCAAAAATTAGTGTACAAATAGCAATGTTCAATCGGTAAGAACCTTGCTACATGTACACTATGGTGTACACACTTTTGTTTTCACTTTGCCACGTGACATTACCCTTTGGGATAGTATAAATTTCAAATAATTTTTTCATCCAATTGACACTTGACAACTATGTAAGTTTCAAGTAACCTGTCAAAAATCAGTGTACAAACAGCAAAGTTCAATCGGTATGAACCTTGCTGCATGTACACTTTACCACGTGACATTACCCTGTTGGACAGTTTAAATTTCAAACAGTTTTCCCATCCCATTGACACTTGACATCAATGCAAGTGCCAAACAACGTGTCAAAAATCAATTGACAAATAGCGAAGTTTAATCGGCAAGGACCTTGCCACATGTATACTATGGTGTATACTTTAGTTTACACTTTGCCACATGACATTACCATGTTGGACAATTTAAATTTCAAATTGTTTTTCCATCCAATTAACACTCGACAACAAAGTAAGTGCCAAACAACATGTCAAAAATTAGTGTACAAATAGCAAAGTTTAATCGGTAAAAACCTTGCGACATGTACACTATAGTGTACACTTTAGTTTACACTTTGTCACGAGTCACGACCTTGTTGGACAGTTTAAATTTTAAATAGTTTTCCCATCCAACTGACACTTGACAACAACGCAAGTGTCAAACAACGTGTCAGAAATCAGTGTACGAATCGGTGAGAACCTTGCTACATTTACACTATGGTGTACACTTTAGTTTACACTTTGCCACATGACATCAACCTGTTGGACATTTTAAATTTCAAACATTTTCCCTATCCAATTGACACTGGACAAGAATGCAAGTTTCAAACAACGTGTCAAAAATAAGTGTACAAATAGGAAAGTTCAATTGGAAAGCACCTTGCTACATGTATCATTTAGTTTACACTTTACCACGTGAAATTACCCTGTTGGACAGTTTAAATTTCAAATAGTTTTCCCATCCAATTGACTCTTGACAACAATAAAAGTGTCAAACAATGTGTCAAAAATTGGCGTACATAAATAGCAAAGTCCAATCGGTAAGGACCTTGCTACATGTACGTGTTCACTTTAGTTTACACTTTGCCACGTGACATTACCCTGTTGCACTGTTTAAATTTCAAACAGTTTTCCCATTCAATTGTCACTTGACAGCAATGCAAGTGTCAAATAATGTGTCAAAAATCAGTTTACAAATAGCAAAGTTCAATCGGTATGGACCTTGCTACATGTACATCATGGGGGTACACTTTAGTTTACAATTTGCCACGTGACATTACTCTGTTGAACAGTTTAAATTTCAAATAGTTTTCTCATTCAATTGACACATGACAACAATGCAAGTGGCAAATAACGCGTCAAAAATTAGTGTGCAAATAGCAAAATTCAATCGGTAAGAACTTTGCTACAAGTACACTATGGTATACTCTTTATTAAACACTTTGCCACGTGACATTACCCTATTAGATAATTTAAATTCTAAATAGTTTTTCTATCCAATTGACACTCGACAATAATGTGAGTGTCAAACAACGTGTCAAAAATCAGAGTACAAATAGCAAAGTTTATTCGGCAAGAACCTTGCGACATGTATACTATGGTGTACACTTTAGTTTACACATTACCACGTGTCATCACCCTGCTGGACAATTTAAATTTGAAATAGTCTTCCCATCCAATTGACACTCGACAACAACGGAAGTGTCAAAAATTAGTGTACAAATAGCAAAGCTTAATCGGTAAGGACCTTGCTACATGAACAATATGGTGCACACTTTAGTTTGCACTTTGCCACGTGACATTACCCTATTGGACAATTTAAATTTCAAACAGTCTTCCCATCCAATTGACACTTGACAACAATTCAAGTGTCAAATAACGTGTCAGAAATCAGTGTACAAATAGCACAGTTCAATCGGTTAGAACCATGCTACATGTACACTAAGGTGTGCACTTTAATTGACATTTTGCCACGTGACATTACCCTATTGGGTAGTTTAAATTTCAAACAGTTTCTTCGTCCAATTGAGACTTGATAACAACACAGGTATCAAACGTGTCAAAAATCAATGTACAAATAGCAAAGTTCAATCGGTAAGAACCTTACGACATGTACACTATAGTGCACACTTTAGTTTACACTTTGCCACGTGTCATTACCCAGTTGGACTGTTTAAATTTCAAATAGTTTTCCCATCTAATTGATGCTTGACAACAATACAAGTGTCAAACAATGTGTCAAAAATTAGTGTACAAATAGCAAAGTTCAATTAGTAAGAACATTGCTACATGTACACTATGGTGTACACTTTGATTTACACTTTGCCACGTGACATTACCCTTTTGGACAGCCTAAATTTCAAACAGTTTTTCCATCCAATTGACACTTGACAACGTGCAAGTGTCAAACAACGTTTCAAAAATCAGTATACAAATAGCAAAGTTCAATCGGTAAGAACCATGCTACATGTAGACTATAGTGTACACACTTTAGTTTACACGTTGCCACGTGACATTACCCTGTTGGATAGTATAAATTTCTAGCAACTTTTCCAACCAATTGACACTTGATAACTATGCAAGTGTCAGACAACCTTTCAAATATCAGTGTACAAATAGCAAAGTTCAATCGGTACAAACCTTGCTACATGTACACTTTACTTTACACTATACCACGTGACATTACCCTATTGGAATGTTTAAATTTCAAATAGTTTTTCCGTCCAATTGACACTTGACAACAATGCACAACGTGTCAAAAATCAGTTTACAAAGATAAGAGTTTAATCGATAATGACCTTGCTATATGTATACTATGGTGTACACTTTAGTTTACACTTTGCCACATGACGTTACGCTGTTGGGCAGTTTAAATTTTAAATAGTTTTTCCATCCAAATGACACTCGACAACAATGAAAGTGTCAAACAACGTGTCAAAAATTAGTGTACAAATAGCAAAGTTCAATCGGTAAGAACCTTCCGACATAGACAATATGGTTTACACTTTAGTTTACACTTGCCACATGTCATCACCTTGTTGGAAATTTTAAATTTTAAATAGTTTTCCAATCCAATTGACACTTGACATCAAAGCAAGTGTGAAACAACGTGTCCAAAATTAGTGTACAAATAGCAAAGTTCAATCGGTAAGAACCATGCTACATGTACACTATGGTGTACACTTTAGTTTACACTTTGCCACGTGACATCACCCTACCGAATAATTTAAATTTCAAGCAGTTTTCCCGTCCAATTGACACTGGACAACAATGCAAGAGGTCAAACAACGTGTCAAAAATCAGTGTTCAAATAGCAAAGTTCAATCGGTAAGCACTTTGCTACATGTACACTTTAGTTTACACTTTGTCACATGACAATACCCTGTTAGACAGTTTAAATTTCAAACAATTTTCCCATCTAATTGACATTTGACAAGAATGCAAGTTTCAAACAACGTGTCAAAAATCAGTGTACAAATAGCGAAGTTCAATCGATAAGAACCTTACTGATATGATCTAGGAGTCGAGCCCAACGAAGGCAAGTGCGAGACGAGACCTGTTGATAGTCGATGACGGACTAATGACGCAATCAAGGGCAAAGCAAGTGAAACAAGCAATGGGATTGCTCGTTCAAGCAACCATTGATGGAACCATGTTCGGGACTCGAAATGGAGCAACTTTCATGTTCAGGTCGAAGGCTGAATCAACTTGGATCTATTTGTTATCAAGCGACGAAAGCGGAGGCTGAAGACAACACCATGCGGCCACACAGGCAAAACCACATGCGGCTGCACACATGCATACCGAAAACCAAAAGACTAATTCCTGTTGAACCATGCGACCGCATGGATTTACACCGTGCGGCCACATCAGCCAAAAAAATTAGCGAATTTTCTAATTTTGGCCGAATTTACTAGTTTCGATAGAATTCTTATGAAATCAAATTACTACCATAATTTGATGGTTTTGGACATTTTTATTCATTAGTATAAATAAGAGATTACTTTTCATTGTAACAACTTTTGAACTTTTGACTTTTGAATTAATATTATAGAGAGAGAAGTTTCTTCTTTCAATTTATTGTTCTTCTTGAACAATCTTGGAACTTATCAAGATTCAACTTCTTGTGGCGTTCTATCAATCGGCGTTCTATCAATCGGATTGTGTGTTCTTTTAATTGTAATCAAAGGGGTTTTAGGTTCTTCCCTAATCTAGGGTTTCTTGGTTCAATTCTTGGGGTTGAAGATCCAAAATCGGGTTAGTATTGACATTCTTGGGTTCCGCATCAATCTCGTTGTGGGTTTCGTAGTTTCCATTGCTACGGGGTTCGCATCAGTTGGTATCAGAACTTTGGCTCCAATTTAATCAGGTTATATCCTTTGTTTTCTAATTTTTTTCAATTCCTTGTGTTCTTGTGTCCAGAAGGTTTTCTTTATTCTTTGATCTAAAAGTTTCATCAAAATCTTCAAATTCCGTTTCTGAGCTCAATTTTTGCCGAAATCAGTTTTTGTTTTCTTTGTTGGTTTTGTTATTGATTTTCGGATCTAAAAAAAAATTACTGTTCATCCGTACAGTAAAAAAAACTTGTTAAATATTATTGATCCATCAAATACCAACTTTTATTATTCATTATCATTTTTGAATTACTTGGACACATTGAATCACTCCATTCCTTCATTCAAATCAAGTTTTAAAAGTTTTATTTGAGTACTTTGTTACAATTATTGAGTTACATCCGGTTTGGGGAATTCATTGATTGTTCCTAGAAGCAATTGTTGAAAGAATTGAGTGGTAAAAGGCAAAGAGGTGAGCTTAATAGAGGGTAAAAGCCCTTGTGTGTTTCTGAGTGACTTTTGGTGAGGCAGTAAAATAAAATCTTTAGTATTAGGATGTCAGAAAGGGCAGAGTCAAACTCAAGCCGACAAGGCAATAATAGCAATGCATCGGAGGATTTAGTGCAAAGGTTTGAGAGGGCATTTGGAGATGTGAGAGATAGGTTGGAATAGCAGGAGGCTTGGATGAATAGATTAGATACATCGATGGCTAATCTTAGTCGGGGGCATCGAGTGGATGTATCTAATGCCAGAGGACCGGATAGATGGGAGCTAGGAGGGAAAGACGAGAGGAGTATGGATATGGGAGTGACATGGGCGAAGATGAATTTCACGGTGTTGAGATGGAAAGGATGAGGAATAGAGGCGATAGGTTTGACAGACGAGATCGGAATGATCGCGGGGAGGAGTTGGATGGAAACTTGGGAAATATAAAAATGACAGTTCCTTCATTCAAAGGAAGGAGTGATCCCGAGGTATACCTAGAGTGGGAAAGGAAGGTTGAAATGATCTTCGAGTGTTATAACTATTCGGAGGAGAAAAAGGTGAAGTTAGCAGTTTTGGAGTTCAGTGACTATGCAATTTCATGGTGGGATCAAGTGATTACTTCACAACGTAGGAGTGGGGGAAGACCAATTAGCACTTGGGAGGAATTGAAGTCATTGATGAGAAAGAGGTTTGTTCCTAGCCACTATTATCGAGAGATCCATCAAAAACTGCAAGGTCTATATCAATGGTCGAAAAATGTAGAGGACTATCATAAGGAGATGGAAATACTCATGATTAGGGCCAATGTGGTGGAGGATGGGGAGGCTACCATGGCACGATTCTTGAATGGGTTGAATAGGAAAATTGCCAATGTAGCGGAGTTGCAACATTATGTGGAGTTGGAAGACATGTTGCATGTGGCTATGAAGGTAGAGAGACAGCTGAAGAGGAAAGGGGCAGCTAGGCAGCCGTTAGGAACTTCGAGTGTTAATCCATCTTGGAAGTCAAGGTGGAACAACAATAACAAAGGTGATAAAGTTGTACCTAAAGGTAGGAATGAGTGGCAGAAAGGGAAAGAAGAAAGTGCTAGCAAAACAGCACCCAAAAGAGATTCACAACCATCAAGGAATCGAGACATCAAGTGTTTCAGATGCTTGGGGTCAGGGCACATTGCTTCTCAATGCCCAAATAAATGGGTAATGTTTTGTTGGATAATGGAGAGGTGGTGAGTGAAAGTGAAGGAGAGTTTGAGGACATGCCTGCATTGGAGGACGTTGAAGAAGAAGAAAAATTGGAGTTTGCTGTTGGGGAATCGTTGGTGTCAAGGGGAGCTCTTAACACTCAAGTCAAAGTGGATGATTTGGAGCAACAGCGAGAAAATATATTCCACAAACGTTGTTATGTCAACGATAAGGTATGTAGTATGATTATTGATGGTGGGAGTTGCACGAATGTAGCTAGCACAACTTTAGTTGAGAAATTATGACTAGCATTGTTAAGACACCCTAGGCCTTTTAAGTTGCAATGGATGAATGAAAGTGGGGAAGTTAGGGTGAATAAAAGAGTTTTAATTAATTTCTCAATTGGGAGTTATAGTGACAAAGTAGTATGTGATGTGGTGCCTATGCATGTGGGTTATATCTTGTTAGGAAGACCATGGCAATATGATAGAAGGGTCACACATGATGGTTATGGGAATCGTTATAGTTTTGTCAAGGATGGGAAAACTATTACTCTTGCGCCATTAACACCGGCACAAGTGTATGGAGATCAAATTAAGCTGAAAAGTGAGGAAGACGAGAGAATAAGAGAGTCAGGAAAAAGGAGAGGCAATAGTGAAACCATCAATAAGAGAGAAAATGGTGAGGTGGCTGAGAGTGGAGAAAATAGAGAGAAGCCACATGAGCAGAGAGAAAAAGAGTCAGTTGAGAGGAGAGAAAAAGAGTCAGCTGAGCAGAGAGAAAAGCCAAAGGTCAACTTCTATGCAAAAGAGAGTGAGTTGAAAAGGGCTATGAGCGATAATAGGCAAATGATATTGTTATTGTACAAGGAGTCCCTCCTCAATTTCTAGGATTCTAACACATTCCTCCCTAGTTTGGTTAAGTCTTTATTGTAGGAGTTCGACGATGTGTTTCCTGAGGAGATGCCAAGTGGATTGTCACCAATCAGAGGCATCGAGCACCAGATTGACTTTGTACCCGAAGCTATCATACCGAATCGACCAGCTTATCGAAGCAATCCCGAGGAGACGAAGGAGCTTCAAAAGCAAGTGGAGGAGTTGATGAGCAAAGGTTATGTCAGGGAGAGCATAAGTCCATGTGCTGTACCTGTTTTGCTGGTGCCTAAGAAGGACGGGACTTGGAGAATGTGCGTGGATTGCCAGGCTATCAACAATATCACGGTAAAGTATCGTCACCCAAGACCTAGGCTAGATGATATGCTTGATGAGTTGCATGGTGCTTGCATTTTTAGTAAGATTGATCTTAAGAGTGGGTATCATCAAATTCGCGTGCGGGAGGGTGATGAATGGAAAACGGCATTTAAGACTACGTATAGATTGCATGAATGGTTAGTTATGCCGTTTGGACTCACTAATGCACCGAGCACTTTTATGCATTTAATGAACCATGTTTTACGTGCTTTTATTGGGAAATTTGTTGTAGTTTATTTTGATGACATCTTAGTCTATAGCAAAAACCTAGATGAGCATTTAGAATATTTAAATTGTGTGCTTGTTGTGTTGCGAAAGGAACAACTGTATGCTAGTTTCAAAAAGTGCACGTTCTGCATGGATAGAGGTTGTTTTCCTAGGATTTGTGGTTAGTGCTAACGGGGTGGAAGTCGATGAAGAAAAGATAAAAGCTATTAAAGAATGGCCAACACCTAAGACTATAACTGAAGTTAGGAGTTTTCATGGATTGGCTAGTTTTTATAGGCGATTTGTAAGAGATTTTAGCACCATCACCACACCGTTAACTGAAATAGTAAAGAAGAGTGTAGGTTTCCATTGGGGAGAATCTCAAGAAATTGCATTTAACACAATTAAGGATAAGCTATGTAAAGCACCTGTTTTAGCATTACCAAATTTTGATAAAACATTCGAGGTTGAGTGTGATGCATCAGGAATAGGTATAGGAGCAGTGTTAATGCAGGAAAGGAGACCTATTGCTTACTTTAGCGAAAAGTTGAGTGGGGCAGCATTGAATTATCCGACATATGACAAGGAGCTGTATTCACTTGTTCGAGTATTAGAGACTTGGCAGCACTACTTATGGCCAAAGGAATTCGTGATACACACCGATCGTGAATCTTTAAAGCATTTGCGAGGTCAAGGTAAGTTGAACAAAAGACATGCGAGATGGGTGGAGTTTATCGAGACATTTCCCTACGTCATCAAGTACAAACAAGGTAACGAAAATATAGTTGCTGATGCGTTGTCTCGAAGGTACGTGCTTTTAAATTCATTAAGCACTAAATTACTTGGTTTCAAGCATATTAAGGGCATGTATGAATCTGATTGTGATTTTTCTAGTATTTATGCTTCATGTGACAAAGGTGCATTTGATAAATTCTATAGACATAAAGGATATTTGTTTAGGGAAGATAAGTTGTGCATTCCTAGTTGTTCTTTGCATGAATTATTGGTAAGGGAAGCACATGGGGGTGGTTTAATGGGACACTTCGGGGTTCAAAAGACTTTAGACATGTTAGGGGAACATTTTTATTGGTCTAAAATGCGACATGACGTAGAACAAATATGTGCAAAGTGCATAACTTGTAAAAAGGCTAAGTCTAAGGTTCAACCCCATGGTTTGTATACTCCTTTGCCTGTACCTAGTGAACCTTGGGTAGACATATCTATGGACTTTGTGTTAGGTTTGCCTAGGACAAAAAGGGGTCGGGATTCAATATTTGTAGTGGTCGATAGGTTTAGTAAGATGGCTCACTTCATACCATGTCATAAAACTGACGATGCTACTAATATTGCAGTCTTATTCTTTAGGGAAATAGTACGTTTACATGGAGTACCTAAAAGTATAGTGTCTGATAGGGATGTGAAGTTTTTGAGTCATTTTTGGCGTGTTCTGTGGAGTAAGTTAGGAACTAAGTTATTATTTTCTACAACTTGTCACCCACAAACAGATGGACAAACTGAGGTAGTTAATCGAACTATGACTCAACTACTTAGGATAGTAATCAATAAAAATCTGAAATCATGGGAAGAGTGTTTACCGTTTATAGAGTTTGCATATAATCGAGCTACGCATTCTACTACTTCATTTTCTCCTTTTGAAATTGTTTATGGTTTTAATCCACTAACACCTATGGATTTAATATCTTTGCCTGTGCATGAACGAAGTAGCTTCGATGAGAAACGAAAAGTCGAGATGGTGAAAACACTCCATGAAAAGGTCAGGATGCAGATCGAAGAGAAAGGAAAGCTGATTGCATCAAAAGCAAATAAAGGAAGAAGACGCGTTACATTTGAGCCTGGAGAATGAGTCTGGGTGCATTTCAGAAAAGAGCATTTTCCAGAACAGAGGAAGTCAAAATTGCAACCACGAGGCGATGGACCGTTTCAAATCATCGAGAGGATCAATGACAATGCATACAAGGTGGATTTACCTGGTGAGTATAATGTTTCAGCTACTTTTAATGTATCTGATCTCTCTCTGTTTGATGCAGGTTCAGATTCGAGGACGAATCCTTTTGAAGAGGGAGGGGAAGATATGATCCAGGAGTCGAGCCCGACGAAGGCAAGTGCGAGATGAGACTCGTTGATAGTCAATGGCGGACCAATGACACGATCAAGGGCAAAGCAAGTGAAACAAGCAATGGGATTGCTCGTTCAAGAAACCATTGATAGAACCATGTTCGGGACTCGAAATGGAGCAACTTTCATGTTTGGGTCGAAGGCGAATCAACTTGGATCAATTTGTTATCAAGCGACGGAAGCGGAGGCTGAAGACAACACCATGCGGCCGCAAAGGGAAAACCACATGCGGCCGCACACATGCATACCGAAAACCAAAAGACTAATTCCTGTTGAACCATGCGACCGCATGGATTTACACCATGCGGCCGCATCAGCCAAAAAAATTGGCGAATTTTCTAATTTTGGCCGAATTTCCTAGTTTCAATAGAATTCTTATGAAATCAAATTATTACCATAATTTGATGGTTTTGGACGTTTTTATTCATTAGTATAAATAGGAGATTACTTTTCATTGTAACAACTTTTGAACTTTTGACTTTTGAATTAATATTATAGAGAGAAATTTCTTCTTTCAATTTATTGTTCTTCTTGAACAATCTTGGAACTTATCAATGTTCAACTTCTTGTGGCATTCTATCAATCGGATTGTGGGTTCTTTTAATTGTAATCAAAGGGGTTTTAAGTTCTTCGTTAATCTAGGGTTTCTTGGTTCAATTCTTGGGGTTCAAGATCCAAAACCGGGTTAGTATTGGCGTTCTTGGGTTCCGCATCAATCTCGTTGTGGGTTTCGTAGTTTCCATTGCTACGGGGTTCGTATCACTTACTACATGTAAACTATGGTGTACACATTAGTTTACACTTTGCCACGTGACATTACCCTGTAGGACAGTTTAAATTTCAAACAGTTTTCCTATCCAATTGACAATTCACAACAATGCCAGTGTCAAACTACGTGTTAAAAATCAGTTTACAAATAGCAAAGTCCAATCAGTAACGACCTTGCAACATGTACATTATGGTTTGCACTTTAGTTTACACTTTCCCTCGTGACATTACCCCGTTAGACAGTTTAAATTTCAAATAGTTTTCCCATCCAATTGACACTTGACAATAATCTAAGAGCCAAACAACGTGTCAAAAATCATTTAAATTTCAAATAGTTTTCCCGTCCAATTGCCACTTGACAACAATGCAAGTGTCAAACAACTTGTCAAAAATATGTTTACAAATAGCAAAGTTTAATTGGAAAGAACCTTACTTCTTATACACGTTGGTGTACACTTTGCGACATTACATTACCTTGTTGTGACGTCCCGAACTTACGCTTCGAGAGTCACGTACTAAACATAATAGCTTCTGCCTTTGGTATATGTAAATACTCTTAAATAGAAGTGTCACATGTGAAAAACTTATTTTCAACTTGGTAAAATAATTCTTATAAAATTTGATGGCCAATAAAAGTGCATGTCGACAAGGAATTATACTTCACATATACGGCCTCGGCACTGTCAAGATTAGTTAGGGCAGCAAGTTTGACAATTTTTATAAAATTCATCCCAACTCCGTTTTCTATGAAATTTGTGGCATTAGAAAGATAATTTCAATTATTTTTCTAGGTTAAAATATGAAAATTTTCCAAGATCATATGATATAGACGTTTTACTGAAAACAGTGAAGTATTACACAGGAAATCCAGATTGACCTTTAGACGTTAAAACTTTGATAACTCAGGCCATAGATATCCAAATTGAGTGATTCCTTCGGCCATATTTAGAAACTAAAAGAGGAAAACAGATATATTTTTATAATTTCAAATGGACGTTTATAGAGTTAGAAACATCGTTTTGAAATTGACTCCAGAAACTGTCCCGTTTCTGCCTTTTGTCTCTTGCAAGGAAAATAAACTACAAAAATGTCTCTTAACATAACATGAAAGATATAATTACAAAATTTACTATTAATACCATAATTCATCATGTCATGTTCATATTTTTACATAATACCATAAAAAAAATAGATGGAAAAACTGTCATCGAACAAAACGCACAAAAGAAAACTTTCGGTACAAAACTTCGTTGTCCTTAATCCATCATCGCGTAAGCCAACTAACTTCTATCAATTCAAATGATCATGGATCTGAAAATTTAGCATAACATACTATGAGTATAATAAATACTCAGTAAGATACCATGCTTGGATTTTTATCATGATAATACCACACAAAAGAATACAATCAAACCCATACTTGCATATTCCGGCTTGCCGGTGCCCTTCGGACTTGTCCTAAGGCATAAATAGATATCTAACTTTGTGAACTTGTCCACCATAATCATATTATGGTTTTTCATGCATAGCTTAAGCATAAATATTACCATAAAAATCATAACTCTTAAGCATGAAAGTATCTTACCGTAAAATTTGAAGATCTTCGATTGAAATGTATTGGAAATGCTAAACTTACTTCCTTCTCCTTTCTTTTCTTAATTTCGGTTTTTTGCTCTCTTTTAAAATGTATAAGTGTTTTGTAAAATGAAGTAAATCTCTCTATGGTAATGGATATGGATGTATTTATATATATATAAAGATAAGGATAAAAGCTTGATATTTTTTTTTTCTCTCTTCCCACCGCCTCACCCCTTCTTTTCTCCCATTTTTTTTTCTTACTTGTACACATGTTTGGTCTACTATCTAAGTGTATGGTGATGATGGAGGACAAGTGGGTTGATTATAGGGTAATAAGTGGCCTCAAAACCTAGATTTACAAAGGAAATCTCTTATCTTTTCAACTAGTATAATCTAAACCCTCTAACTTTCATTATTAGCAAAGCATATCTCAAATTTAAAATTGTATCCAACTTACATATTCAAAAATTGTAGATTGTAAAATAATTTAATCATTTGGTCAATTGAAGCCCTAACAAAATAATCCACTTCATTTCAATCCAAACTTGCCTTAAGTTTCGACTAACTATTAACCACTTCATGTATACACAACCTTTACGCTTCATGCCCACATTCATTAACTACCTCTAACATTAACCACTACAAAGGTGTTGTCCCCTTTTACCGTATGGCCAAAAATAATATTGAAAGTTAAGTTGCTATTCCAAAGAAATTTAAACAAGCATAAATTTTCGGAGTATTACATCCCCCCCCCTTAAAAAAATTTCCTCCTCGAAATTACCTTGAGCTTAGTTGAAAAGTTCTGGATACTTGGTCTTGATTTTTTCTTCTCTTTCCCATGTTGATTCTTCGACATTATGGTTTCTCCATTGAACTCTTACTAACGGAATTTCTTTTGTCCTTAACAGCTGGATTTTTCGATCCAATATTGATACTGGTTTTTCCTCATATGTCATGTTTTGTTTGATATCCAATGCATGATAACTAACCACGTGACTTGGATCTGACACATATTGCCGAAGCATCGATACATGGAACACATCATGAATTGCTGACAATTCTGATGGTAGAGCGATTCGATAAGCTGCATTTCCAACTTTCTGTAGAATTTCAAAAGGACCTATGAATCTTGGCCGAAGTATTCCTTTCTTCCCAAAATGGAGAACTCCCTTCATTGGTGCCACTTTTAAGAAAACTTTATCACCAACATTAAATGTCAAATCTTTCCTCCTTTTGTCGGCATAACTCTTTTGTCGGTCCTGGACTGCCTTGATTCTAGCTCTTATCTTATCAACCGCTCGACTAGTTTCTTCAATTATTTCGGGTCCTAGAACTCTTCGTTCACCTACTTCATCCCAATAAAGGGGAGCTCTACATCTTCTGTCATAAAGGGCTTCGTAAGGTGCCATCTTTATCTTAGCTTGATAGCTATTATTATAGGCAAACTCTACCAGTGGCACATAGTTTTCCCAACTGCCCCCTAAATCAAGGACGCATGCACGCAGCATATCCTCCAGAGTCTGTATAGTTCTCTCCGATTGTCCATCAGTTTGTGGATGAAAAGCTGTGCTGAAGTTTAACTTGGTTCCCATAGCCTCTTGCAAACTTTTCCAAAATTTTGAGGTAAATCTTGGATCTCTATCCGATACAATTGAAGCTGGGATACCGTGCAAACGGATGACCTCTTTGATGTATAATCGTGCGTATTGATCCATACTAAAATTCATTCTTACAGGTAGAAAATGAGCTGACTTTGTTAACCGGTCCACTATAACCCACGTAGCATCATTTCCCCTAGCTGATTTTGGAAAACCCATAACAAAATCCATAGTTATATGCTCCCATTTCCATTGTGGAATTGTTAATGGTTCCAACAATCCAGATGGCCTTTGATGTTCAGCTTTCACTTGCTGACAAGTCATGCATCTCTTGACAAAAAGACCTATGCATCGTTTCATATTTCTCCACCAAAACATGCTTAGTACATCATGATACATTTTTGTACCTCCTGGATGGGCAGTATATGGAGTTAAGTGTGCTTCTTCAAGAATTTCTTTCCTCAGTCCCTCATCTTTCGGCACACACAACCTTCCTTTAAAGAGTAAGGCTTTATCACTACCTAATTCAAAATCCTTTCGCTTGCTAGTACCAACTTCGGATTTGATCTTTTGCAGGAAAGGGTCACCATCCTGTGCTGCTCTTATTCGATCTCTAAGTGTTGGTCGAATCGTTAAAGCCGCTATCCTAGCACTAGTTTGGGTTGGTGGAACAATTACTTCTAGATGTAAGTTGTCAAAATCCTTTAACAACTAATCCTGCATAGTGATTTGTACTGCTAATTGTCCCACTGCCTTTCTGCTAAGAGCATCAGCTACTACATTAGCTTTGCCAGGATGGTAATGGATAGTGCAGTCATAATCCTTTACTAACTCTATCCATCTCCTCTGCCTCATATTTAATTCCTTTTGGGTAAAAAAATACTTCAAACTCTTATGGTCAGTATAAATGTCACACTTATTTCCATACAAGTAATGACGCCATATTTTGAGGGCATGAACTACCACAGCCAATTCTAGATCATGGGTTGGGTAGTTTTGTTCATATTGTTTCAATTGTCTAGAAGCATAGGCTATCACCTTTCCTTTTTGCATCATAACATATCCTATGCCCTGTTTCGAAGCATCACTATATATGACAAATCCTTCTGGTCCGTCAGGTATTGTTAACACTGGAGCTGTGACTAATCTTCGTTTCAGCTCTTGGAAGCTTTGTTCACATTTCTCTGTCCATTGAAATTTTATCCCTTTTCGAGTCAATTGGGTCAATGGTCCTGCTATTTTAGAAAATCCCTCAATAAATCTTCTATAATAACCAGCCAATCCCAAGAAACTACGTATTTCTCTAACATTGGTTGGTCTTACCCAATTATTTACTGCTTCCACTTTAGCTGGGTCTACCTCAATTCCTCGTGCTGTGATTACGTGCCCCAAAAAAACTATTTTATCCAACCAGAATTCACATTTCTTAAATTTGGCATAAAGCTTCTCTTTTCTTAGAGTTTCTAAGACAATCATAAGATGTTTCTCGTGTTCCTCCTTATTCTTCGAATAGATTAAGATGTCATCAATGAAAACTATAACAAATTGGTCTAAGTATTCATGGAATACTCTGTTCATTAGATCCATAAATACTGTCGGGGCATTAGTTAAACCAAAAGGCGTCACCAGAAATTCATAGTGACCATAACGTGTCCTAAAAGCCGTCTTAGGGACATCTTCTGACTTAATCTTTAATTGGTGATATCCTGATCTTAGATCGATCTTTGAAAATACTGTAGCCCCCTTAAGCTGATCAAACAAATCTTCTATTCTTGGAAGTGGGTATTTGTTTTTGATAGTGAGGCGATTCAGTTCTCGATAATTAATGCACAGCCTCATTGTTCCATCCTTCTTTTTCACAAATAACACAGGTGCACCCCATGGTGATACACTTGGTCTAATGAAACCCTTATCAAGAAGCTCCTTCAACTGTACCTTCAGCTCTTGTAATTCCAACGGAGCCATACGATATGGAGCCTTTGAAATGGGTGTTGCTCCTGGTACCAAATCAATGGTAAACTCTACTTGTCTGTCTGGTGGTACACCTAGAAGGTCTTCTGGAAAAACATCTTTATAGTGTCGAACTATTGGAACATTCTCAATTGACAATTTATCTTTTTAACATCGGTCATCGACACTAGAAATCTTTGATCTAATTCCTTTCTCGGCATCCTTTCATCCTGGGTTGTTAACACTATACCAGGCAAGGTATTTACCTCAGTTCCCACAAAACGGAGCTCTTCTTCTCCCGATCTTCGAAAAACCACCATTCTCTCAGTACAATAAATAGTTGCATAGTTTTTAGACAACCAGTCCATGCCAAGGATAACATCAAAGTCTTTTATCATTAATGGAATTAGATCTACTGCTATACTTCTACCATCAACTTCCATCCTAAGATCTCTAGCAATTTGATTAGCGACAAGTATCTTTCTAGATGGAAGAGATATTTCTAAAGTATACGGAAGGAATTCACATTCCACTTTAGACTTCGCAACAAAAGAAGAAGAAATGAACGAATGTGTAGCTCCAGAATCTATAAGTACAAATGCAGGAATATTGGAAACAGAGATGATACCTGCGACGACATTACGGTCTCGTTCAGCTTCTTGCCTGGATAAGGAGAAAACTCTTGCTTTTCCTTTCTTATCATCTCCAGCCTTCTGTGTCTGATTCTGGGGACATTCTTTAACAAAATGTCCTGATTTCCCACATTTGAAACAAACATTTTTACCCAATAAACATTCTCCTTTGTGAGGTCTATCGCACTTAGGACAACGCCTTTCACCACTAATTCCTACTATATCCGTTCTTCCTTTCTTTGATACATTATTCCCTTTTCCTTTACCGGTATTCTATCTCTCAAAATTCCACTTCCTCTTACCTGAGAAGTTTTGAACTTGGTAAGAATTTCCAACGTTTTGAGTTCTTTGGTAAGAAATAGTCTGGTCTCGCTTCAGGACTTCTCGATAAGTGCCCAGCTCAAGAACTGACACTATGTCACGAATATAAGGTTGAAGTCCACGCTCAAATCTTCTAGCCCGTTTTTCCTCAGTATCCACTAGATGTGGGGCAAACCTTGATAATTTCTCAAATTTGCATTCATACTCCACGAGGGTCATGGTTCCCTGCTAAAGTCTAAGGAACTCCATCTTCTTTTGATCTCTCACAGCTGCCGGGAAGAATTTTTTTTCTACGAGTTCCTTAAACCTCTCCCAAGTTATAGCCTGTTCTTCAGCAGGTGTTAATGACCTAGTAGTCATATCCCACCAATGGCTAGCCCCCTTCTTTAACATAAACACTGAAAATGTTACCCTTTCAGGATCGTCACATCTTATAAATTTAAAGATGCGTTCTAATTCTCGTAACCAATCCTCAACTGCTAAGGGATCCGTACTCCCCTCAAATGATGGAGGGTTCATTTTACGAAACTGCTCTATCATTGCAGTTCGATCCCTCAAGTTAGGTACTATTTGAGGTTGAATAATTGGTTGGTTGGCTTCCTGATGATCAACTGGTACTTGTTGATTTAAGGTTCGTTGCCCAGTCAAAGGTGGTGCCTGTTGTTGCTGTCCCAACTCCCGCATTACAGCAAGCAATTCTCGTGCAAAGTTTGCAACATTAACTTCACCACCACTAGAACTAGCATTAGCATTGCCGTGGTTGCGCTTTGGAGGCATTTCTTTGAAATAAAAAAATATATATTCATCCAGTTAGGATTACTTCAGAACGTAATACTTTAAAAAAAAAATTTCAAAGGCTAAGGCAACTTTTCTTCATATATGTACATTATTATTTTTCACAAACAAAAACCATGGTATGGTACATACATTCAAAAGCAGGGTACATATTACATCCTATTCTATTCCAAAAATAAAGATAGCTAGGTAAAATGGTGTCTAATCTTCCATTTGTTCTGGATCCTCATCGAGGTCTTCCTATGGGTCTTCTTCTTGGTCTTCTTCTAACGTACTTTGCTCCGAACTATCTGGTAATGGTACGGGAAAACTTTCATCTAGAACTCTCGAAAAGCACTTAGCCAACGGTCCCTTAACTAGCCTAGAATTGGTAGCTCGTAAACTGGTATTCATGGATAAGATTATAGTCTTCTTAAAATTTCGCTGTAAATCACGACTAGTCCTATAACTTTCTCGAAGCAAATATGTAAGGTCCTCATACGAAAGGTCATCATCAGACCATAGCACAATCTCATTTATGACTGAGGCCCAAGGTTCTGGAACAGTTTCATATAACCTTTGTATCTTCACCTTATCCCTTAAACTATGGTGTATCTCCCATAACATCTCAATAATACAGTCTAGCAGATCCAAATGTTGTTCGAGACTATGGAGAGGATGCATACGATAATTATAGTAAAATGCCAATAATATGTCCCGCTTCTTCGCAAAACCACAAGCTTCTGTCCTTGTGGGGGTTCTTACCATTCATGCCATAACTAGGACAAACATTGATTATGTTACTCTACAAGGTTCTCATAAATATCTAGATATAGGTGTTTATGACTTCATAATCTCAATCATGACTTGATTAAAAATATTCCCATATCCAGCCATAGATATAACAATTCGTTACATAAGAGAACTCATGAATTTAAAAATAAATTTTACCTTGATCATTGGTTCGAAAGTCAGTTGCTAGCTTGCTCGATGATGAAGGACAGTAACTTTCTTCTTAAAAAGTCTACAGAAAAGTATAACTACTCTGATACCACGCTGTGACGCCCCAAACTTAAGCTTCGAGGGTCACGTACTAAACATAAATTAGAAAGATAATTTCAATTATTTTTCTAGGTTAAAATATGAAAATTTTCCAAGATCATATGGTATAGACGTTTTACTGAAAACAGTGAAGTATTACACAGGAAATCCAGATTGACCTTTAGACGTTAAAACCTTGATAACTCAGGTAATAGATATCCAAATTGAGTGATTCCTTCGGCCATACTTAGAAAACTAAAAGAGGAAAACAGACATATTTTTATAATTTCAAATGGACGTTTATAGAGTTAGAAACATCGTTTTGAAATTGACTCCAGAAACTGTCCCGTTTCTGCCTTTTGTCTCTTGCAAGGAAAATAAACTACAAAAATGTCTCTTAACATAACATGAAAGATATAATTACAAAATTTACTATTAATACCATAATTCATCATGTCATGTTCATATTTTTACATAATACCATAAAAAAAATAGATGGAAAAACTGTCATCGAACAAAACGCACAAAAGAAAACTTTCGGTACAAAACTTCGTTGTCCTTAATCCATCATCGCGTAAGCCAACTAACTTCCATCAATTCAAATGATCATGGATCTGAAAATTTAGCATAACATACTATGAGTATAATAAATACTCAGTAAGATACCATGCTTGGATTTTTATCATGATAATACCACACAAAAGAATACAATCAAACCCATACTTGCATATTCCGGCTTGCCGGTGCCCTTCGGACTTGTCCTAAGGTATAAATAGATATCTAACTTTGTAGACTTGTCCACCATAATCATATTATGGTTTTTCATGCATAGCTTAAGCATAAATATTACCATGAAAATCATAACTCTTAAGCATGAAAGTATCTTACCGTAAAATTTGAAGATCTTCGATTGAAATGTATTGGAATTGCTAAACTTACTTCCTTCTCCTTTCTTTTCTTAATTTCGGTTTCTTGCTCTCTTTTAAAGTGTATAAGTGTTTTGTAAAATGAAGTAAATCTCTCTATGGCAATGGATATGGATGTATTTATATATATATATATATAAAGATAAGGATAAAAGCTTGATATTTTTTTTTCTCTCTTCCCACCGCCTCGCCCCTTCTTTTCTCCCATTTTTCTTTTTTTTTTCTTACTTGTACACATGTTTGGTCTACTATCTAAGTGTATGGTGATGATGGAGGACAAGTGGGTTGATTATAGGGTAATAAGTGGCCTCAAAACCTAGATTTACAAAGGAAACCTCTTATCTTTTCAACTAGTATAATCTAAACCCTCTAACTTTCATTATTAGCAAAGCATATCCCAAATTTAAAATTGTATCCAACTTACATATTCAAAAATTGTAGATTGTAAAATAATTTAATCATTTGGTCAATTGAAGCCCTAACAAAATAATCCACTTCATTTCAATCCAAACTTGCCTTAAGTTTCGACTAACTATTAACCACTTCATGTATACACAACCTTGACGCTTCATGCCTACATTCATTAACTACCTCTAACATTAACCACTACAAAGGTGTTGTCCCCTTTTACCGTATGGCCAAAAATAATATTGAAAGTTAAATTGCAATTCCAAAGAAATTTAAACAAGCATAAAATTTCGGAGTATTACAACCTTGTTGGACAGTTTAAATTTCAAACAGTTTTTCAATTCAGTTAACACATGACGACAATGCAAGTGTCAAAAAATGTGTAAAAAATCAAAGTATAAATTGCAAAGTTCAATCGGTAAGAACCTTGCTACATGTACACTATGGTGTACACTTTAGTTTACACTTTACCACGTGACATTACCCTATTGGACAGTTTAAATTTCAAACAATTTTTCCATCCAATTCACACTAGACAACAATGCAAGTATCAAACAACGTGTCAAAAATCAGTATAAAAATTGCAAAGTTCAATCAGTAAGGACCTTGCTACATGTACACTATGGTGTACACTTTAGTTTATATTTTATCTCGTGACTTTACCCTATTGGACTGTTTAAATTTTAAACAGTATTCCCACCCAATTTACACTTGATAACAATGCAGGTGTCGAACAAATTGTCAAAAATCAATGTACAAATAGTAAAGTTCAATTGGTAAGAAACTTGCTACATGAATACTATGGTATACACTTTAGTTTACACTTTGCCTCATGACATTTCCCTGGTTAACGTTTTAAATCTCAAATAGCTTTCCTATCTAATTGACAATTGACAACTATGCAAGTGTCAAACAACGTGTCGAATATCAGTGTACAAATAGCAATGTTCAATCGGTAAGGACCTTGCTACATGTACACCATGGTGTACACTTTATTTTATACTTTGCTACGTGACATTACCCTATTGGATAGTTTAAATTTCAAACTATTTTCCCGTCCAATTGACACTTGACAACAATGCAAGTGTCGAACAACGTGACGTAAGTCAGTGTACAAATAGCAAAGTTCAATCAGTAAGGACCTTGCCACATGTACACTATGGTGTACACTTTAGTTTACACTTTCCCATGTGACATTACACTGTTGGACAATTGAAATTTTAAACAGTTTTCCCATCCAATTGGCACTTGACAACAACACAAGTGTCGAACAACGTGTCAAAAATCAGTGTACAAATAGCAAAGTTCAATCGGTAAGAACCTTACTAAATGTACACTATGGTGTACACTTTAGTTTACACGTTGCCACGTAACATTACCCTGTTGGATAGTTTACATTTCAAATAGTTTTCCCATCCAATTGACACATGACAACAATGCAAGTGCTAAACAACGAGTCGAAAATTAGTATACAAAGAGCAAAGTCCAATCGGTAAGGACTTTGCTAAATGTACACTATGGTGTATACTTTAGTTTACACTTAACCACGTGACATTAGCCTTTTGGACAGTTTAAATTTCAAACAGTTTTTCCATCCAATTAACACTTGACAACAATGCATGTCTCAAACAACGTTTCAAAAATCAATGTACAAATAGTAAAGTTCAGTTGGTAGGAACCTTGTCACATGTACACTATGGTGTACACTTTAGTTTACACTTTGCCACATGACATTACCCTGTCGCACTTTTTAAATTTTAAACAGCTTTCCCACACAATTGACACTTGACAACAATACAAGGGTCGAACAAAGTGTAAAAAATCAGTGTACAAATAGTAAAATTCAATCGGTAAGAATCTTGCTACATGTATATAATGGTGGAAACTTTAGTCTACACTTTACCACATGACATTATCCTATTGGAAAGTTTAAATTTCAAATAGTTTCCCCATCCAGTTGACACTTGACAATAGTGCGAGCTTCAAATAATGTGTCAAAAATCAGTGTACAAATAGTCGAGTTCAATCGGTAAAAACCTTTCAACATGTACACTATGTTGTACACACGTTAGTTTGCACCTTGCCATGCGACATTATCCTGTTGGACTGTAAAAATTCAAACAGTTTTCCTATCAAATTGACACTTGACAACAATGTAAGTGTCAAACAACGTGACAAAAATAAGTGTACAAATAGCAATGTTCAACCGGTAAAAACCTTTCTACTTGTGCACTATTCTGTACACACTTTAGTTTAGACCTTGCCACGTGACATTACCTTGTTGGACAGTAAAAATTCAAACAAATTTTCCATCCAATTGACACTTGACAACAATGCAAGTGTCAAACAACGCGTTCAAAAATAGTTTACAAATATCAAAGTTCAATCGGTAAGGACCTTGCTACGTATACATTATGGTGTACACTTTAGTTTAAACTTTGCCATGTGACATTACACCGTTGGAAAGTTTAAATTTCAAACAGTTTTCCCATCCAATTGACACTTGACAACAATTCAAGTGTCAAACAACGTGTCTAAAATTTGTGTACAAATAGCAAAGTTTAATTGATAAGGACCTTGCCACATGTACACTATGGTGTACACTTTTGTTTACACTTTTCCACGTGACATTATCCTATTGGACAATTTAAATTTTAAATAGTTTTCCCATCCAATTGGCACTTGACAACAATACAAGTGTCGAACAACGTGTTAAAAATCAGTGTACAAATAGCAAAGTTCAATCGGTAAGAACCTTGTAAAATGTACACTATGGTGTGCACTTTAGTTTACACGTTGCCACATGACATTACCCTATTGGCAGTTTATATTATAAATAGTTTTCACATCTAATTGACACTTGACACAATGCAAGTGTCGAACAACATGCCAAAAATTAGTGTACAAATAGCAAAGTTTAATCGGTAGGACCCCTGCTACAAGTACACCACTGTGTACACTTTAGTTTACACTTTGACACGTGACGCTATCCTATTGGACAATTTAAATTTGAAATAGCTTTCCCATTCAATTGACACTTGACAACAATGCAAGTGTTAAACAACGTGTGGAAAATTAGTGTATAAATTGCAAAGTTCAATTAGTAAGGACCTTACCACATGTACACTATGGTGTACACTTTAGTTTATACTTTGCCACGTGACATTATCCTATTGCAATGTTTAAATTTTAAATAGCTTTCCCATCCAATTGACACTTGATAATAATGCATGGGCTGAACAAAGTGTCAAAAATCAGTGTACAAATAGCAATGTTTAATTGGCAAGAACATTGCTACATGTATATCATGGTGGAAACTTTAGTCTACTCTTTGCCACGTGACATTACCCTATTGGAAAGTCTATATTTCAAATAGTTTTCCCATCCAATTGACACTTGAAAACAGTGCAAGCTTCAAACAACGTGTCAAAAATCAGTGTACAAATAGCCGAGTTCAATCAATAAAAACCTTTCAACATGTACACTATGGTGTACACACGTTAGTTTGCACCTTGCCACGTGACATTATCCTGTTGGACTGTAAAAATTCAAACAGTTTTCCCATTAAATTGACACTTGACAACAACGCAAGTGTCAAACAACGTGTCAAAAATAAGTGTACAAATACCCGAGTTCAATCGGTAAAAACCTTTCTACTTGTACACTATTCTGTACACACTTTAGTTTACACCTTGCCACGTGACATTACCCTGTTGGACAGTAAAAATTCAAACAGTTTTCCCATCCAATTGACACTTGAAAACAATGCAAGTGTCAAACAACGTTTCAAAAAATAGTTTACAAATATCAAAGTTTAATCGGTAAGGACGTTGCTACCTGTACACTATGGTGTAGACTTTAGTTTACACTTTACCATGTGACATTACCCTATTGGAAAGTTTAAATATCAAACAGTTTTCCCATCCAATTGACCCTTGACAACAATTCAAGTGTCAAATAACGTGTCTAAAATTAGTGTACGAATAGCAAAGTTCAATAGATAAGGACCTTGACACATGTACACTATGGTGTACACTTTAGTTTACACTTTTCCATGTGACATTACCCTGTTAGACAATTTAAATTTTAAACAGTTTTCTTATCCAATTGGTACTTGACAACAATGCAAGGGTCGAATAAAGTGTCAAAAATCAGTGTACAATAGCAAAGTTAAATCGGTAAGAACCTTGTTACGTGTATACCATGGTGGAAACTTTAGTCTACACTTTACCACGTGACATTACCCTATTGCAAAGTTTAAATTTCAAAAAGTTTTTCCATCCAATTAACACTTGACAACAATACGAGTTTCAAACAACGTGTCAAAAATTAGTATACAGCCGAGTTCAATCGGTAAAAACCTTTCTACATGTACACTATGGTGTACACACGTTAGTTTGCACCTTACCACATGACATTATCCTATTAGACAGTAAAAATTCAAATAGTTTTCCCATTTAATTGACACTTGACAACAATACAAGCGTCAAAAAATGTGTCAAAAATAAGTGTACAAATAGCTGAGTTCAATTGGTAAAAACCTTTCTATTTGTACACTATGGTGTACACACTTTAGTTTACACCTTGGAACGAGACATTACCCTGTTGGACAATAAAAATTCAAACGGTTTTCCCATCCAATTGACACTTGACAACAACGCAAGTGTCAAACAACATGTCTAAAAATAGTTTACAAATATCAAAGTTCAATCGGTAAGGACCTTGCTACCTGTACACTTTAGTTTACACTTTGCCACTTAACATTAGCCTGTTGGAAAGTTTAAATTTCAAACAATTTTTCCATCCAATTGACACTTGACAACAATGCAAGTGTCAAACAACGTGTCTAAAATCAAATTCAAAATAGCAAAGTTCAATAGGTAAGGACCTTGCAACATGTACACTATGTTGTACACTTTAGTTTACACTTTACCATGTGACATTACCCTGTTGGACAGTTTAAATTTCAAACAATTTTTCCATCCAATTGACACTTGACAACAATGCAAGTGTCAAACAACGTGTCTAAAATCAGTGTACAAATAGCAAAGTTCAATAGGTAAGGACCTTGCAACATGTACACTATGTTGTACACTTTAGTTTACACTTTCCCACGTGACATTACCCAGTTGGACAATTTAAATTTTAAACAGTTTTCCCAACATATTGGTACTTGGCAAAAATGCAACGGTCGAACAATGTGTCAAAAATCAGTGTACAAATAGCAAAGATCAATGAGTAAGAACCTTGCTACATGTATACCATGGTGGAAACTTTAGTCTACACTTTGCCACATGACATTACCCTGTTGAAAAGTTTAAATTTCAAATAGTTTTCCCATCAAATTGACACTTGACAACAATGCGAGCTTCAAACAACGTGTCAAAAATTAGTGTACAAATAGCCAAGTTCAATCGGTAAAAACCTTTCTACATGTACACTATGGTGTACACACGTTAGTTTGCACCTTGCCACACAACATTATCCTATTGGACAATAAAAATTCAAATAGTTTTCCCATCAAATTGACACTTGACAACAATACAAGCTTCAAACAATGTGTCAAAAATAAGTGTACAAATACCCGAGTTCAATCGGTAAAAACCTTTCTACTTGTACACTATGGTGTACACACTTTAATTTACACCTTGTTACGTGACATTACCTTGTTGGACAGTAAAAATTCAAACAGTTTTTCCATCCAATTGACACTTGACAACAATGCAAGTGTCAAACAACATGTCAAAAAATAGTTTACAAATATCAAAGTTCTATTGGTAAGGACCTTGCTACCTGTAGACTATGGTGTACACTTTAGCTTACACTTTGCCACGTGATATTACCCTATTAGAAAGTTTAAATTTCAAACAGTTTTCCCATCCAAATGACACTTGACAACAATGCAAGTGTCAAACAACGTGTCAAAAATCAGTGTACAAATAGCAATGTTCAATCGGTAGGAACTTTGCGACAGGTACACTATGGTGTACACTTTGTTTTACACATTTCCACGTGTCACTACCCTGTTGGATAGTTTAAATTTCAAACAGTTTTCCCATCTAATTGACACTTGACAACAATGCAAATGTTAAACAACGTGCCAAAAATCAGTGCACAAATATCAAAGTTTAATCGGTAAGAACCTTGCTGCATGTACACTATGGTGTACACTTTAGTTTACATCTTTCTACGCGACATTACTCTATTGGATAGTTTTAATTTCAAACTATTTTCCCATCCAATTGACACTCGACAACAATGCAAGTGTCAAACAACGTGTCGAAACCTTGTCACATGTACACTATGGTGTACACTTTAGTTTGCACTATTCCACGTGACATTACCCTGTTGGACTGTTTAAATTTTAAACAACTTTCCCACCCAATTGACACTTGACAACACTGCAAGTGTGGAACAAAGTGTAAAAAATCAGTATACAAAGAACAAAGTTCAGTCGGCAAGAATCTTGCTACATGTATACCATGGTGTAAACTTTACTTTACACTTTACCACGTGATATTATCCTGTTGGAAAGCTTAAATTTGAAATTGTTTTCCCATCCAATTGACACTTGACAACAATGCAAGCTTCAAACAACATGTCAAAAATCAGTGTACGAATAGCTGAGTTCAATCGGTTAAAACCTTTCTACATGGACACTATGGTGTGCACACGTTAGTTTGCACCTTGTCACGAGACATTATCTTGTTGGACAGTAGAACTTCAGACAAATTTCCCTTCCAATTGACACTTGACAACAATGCAGGTGTCAAACAACGTGTCAAAAATTAGTGTACAAATAACCGAGTTCAATCGGTAAAAACCTTTCTACAAGTACACTATGGTGTACACACTTTAGTTTACACCTTGCCACGTGACATTACCCTGTGGACAGTAAAAATTCAAATAGTTTTCCCATCCAATTGACACTTGAAAACAATACAATTGTCAAACAACGTGTCAAAAATTAGTTTGCAAATATCAAAGTTCAATCGGTAAAGACCTTGCTACCTGTACACTGTGGTGTGCACTTTAGTTTACACTTTGCTACGTGATATTACCCAGTTGGAAAATTTAAATTTCAAACAGTTTTCCCATCCAATTTACAGGTGACACCAATGCAAGTGTGAAACAACGTGTCTAAAATCAGTGTTTAAATAGCAAAGTCCAATCGGTAAGAACCTTGCGACTGGTGTACTATGGTGTACACTTTATTTTACACTTTGCCACGTGTCACTACCCTGTTGGATAGTTTAAATTTCAAATAGTTTTCCTACCTAATTAACACTTGACAACAATCCAAATGTCAAACAACTTGTCAAAAATCAGTGTACAAATAGCAAAGTTCAATCGGTAAGAACTTTGCTATATGTACACTATGGTGTACACTTTAGTTTACACCTTTCCAAGTGACATTACTCCATTAAAGAGTTTAAATTTTAAATAGTTTTCCCATCTATTTGACACTTAAAAACCATGCAAGTGTCAAACAATGTGTTGAAAATCAGTGTATAAATAGCAAAGTTCAATCGGTAAGGACCTTACCACATGTACACTATGGTGTACACTTTAGTTTACACTTTGCCACGTGACATTACCATGTTGGACTGTATAAATTTTAAAACAGTTTTTCCTCCCAATTGACAATTGACAACGATGCAAGTGTCGAACAAAGTGTCAAAAATCAATGTACAAATAGCAAAGTTCAATCGGTAAGAACTTTGCTACATGTATACTATGGTGTACACATTAGTTCACACTTTGCCATGTGACATAACCTTGTTGGACACTTAAAATTTCAAACAGTTTCCAATCCAATTGATGCTTGACAACAATACAAGTGTCAAACAACGTGTCAAAAATCAATGTACAAATATTAAAGTTGAATCGGTAAGAACCTTGCTACATGTACACTATGATGTACACTTTTGTTTACACTTTGCCAAGTGACATATCCCTGTTGGAAAATTTAAATTTCATACAATTTTCCCATCTAATTGATACTTGACAACAATGCAAGTGTTGAACAAAGTGTCAAAAATCAATGTACAAATAGCAAATTTCAATCGGTAAGAACCTTGCAACATGTATACCATGGTGTACCCTTCAGTTCACAATTTGCCACGTGACATTACCATGTTGGATAGTTTAAATTTCAAAGAGTTTTTCCATCTAACTGACACTTGACAACGACGCAAGTGTTAAACAACGTGTGGAAAATTAGTGTACAAATAGCGAAGTTCAATCAGTAAGGACCTTGCCACATGTACACTATGGTGTACACTTTAGTTTACGCTTTCCCACATGACATTAACCCATTGGACAGTTTACATTTTAAATAGTTTTCCCATCCAATTGACACTTGACACAATGCAAGTGTCGAACGACGTGCTAAAAATCAGTGTACAAATAGCAAAGTTCAATCGGTAAGAACCTTTCTACATGTACACTATGGTGTGCACTTTAACTTACACTTTGCCACATGACAATACCATATTGGACAGTTTAAATTTCAAATTGTTTTCCCATTCAATTGATACTTGACAACAATGCAAGTGTCAAACGACGTGTCAAAAATTGGTGTACAAATAGCAAAGTTCAATCAGTAAGGACCTTGCCACATTTATACAATGGTGTACACTTTAGTTTACACTTTCTCATGTGACATTACCCTGTTGGACAGTTTAAATTTTAATCGGTTTTCCCATCCAAAGGACACTTGACAACAATGCAAGTGTCAAACAATGTGTCAAAAATCAGTGCACAAAGAGCAAAGTTCAATAGGTAAGAACCTTGTGACATGTACACTATGGTTTACACTTTAGTTTACACTTTGCCACATGACATTACCCTGTTGGACAGTTTAAATTTCAAACAGTTTTCCCATCCAATGGACACTTGACAACAATGCAAGTGTCGAGCAACGTGTCAAAAATCAGTGTGTAAATAGCAAAGTTCAATCGGTAAGAACCCTACTACAAGTACACCATGGCGTGCATTTTAGTTTACACTTTGCCATGTGACATTACCCCGTTGGACAGTTTTAATTTCAAATAATTTTCCCATCCAATTTACACTTGACAACAATGCAAGTGGCAAACAATGTGTTGAAAATTAGTGTACAAATTGCAATGTTCAATCAACAAGGACCTTTCCATATGTACACTATGGTGTACACTTTAGTTTACATTTTCCCATGTGATATTAATCTGTTGGACAGTTTAAACTTTAAACAGTTTTTCCATCCAATTGACACTTGACAATAATGCAAGAGTCAAACAAAGTGTCAAAAATCAGTGTACAAATAGCAAAGTTCAATCTGTAAGAGCCATTCTACATGTATACTATGGTGCAAAGTTTAGTTTACACTTTGCCACATGACGTTACCTTGGTTGACAGTTGAAATTTCAGATAGTTTTCTCATCCAATTGACACTTCACAATAATGCAAGTATCAAACAACGTGTCAAAAATCAGTTTACAAATAGCAAAGTTCAATCGATAAGGACCTTGCTACATGTACACTATGGTGTACATTTTAGTTTACACTTTGCCACGTGACATGACCCTGTTGGACAATTTGAATTTCAAATAGTTTTCCCATCCAATTGACACTTGACAACAATGCAAGTACCAAACATTATGTTAAAAATTAGTGTACAAATAACAAAGTTCAATCGGTATGAACCGCACTACATGTACACTATGACGTACACTTTAATTTACACATTGCCACGTGACATCACCCTGTTGGATAGCTTAAATTTCAAATAGTTTTCCCACCCAATTGACACTTGAAAACAATGCAAGTGCCGAACAATGTGTCAAAAATCAGTGTACAAATTGCAAAGTTTAATCGGTAAGAACCTTGCTACATGTACACTATGGTGTACATTTTATTTTACACTTTGCCAAGTGACGTTACCCTGTTGGACAGCTTAAGTTTCAAACATTTTTCCCATCTAATTGACACTTGACAACAATGCAAGGGTCAAACAACATGTCAAAAATCAGTATACAAATAGAAATGTTCAATCAGTAAGGACCTTGCTACATGTACACTATGGTGTACACTTTAGTTTACACTTTGCCATGTGACACTACCCCACTGGACAGTTTAAATTTCAAACAGTTTTCCTTTCCAATTGACACTTGACAACAGTGCAAGTGGCAAACAACGTGTCAAAAATCGGTGTACAAATAGTAAAGTTCAATCGGTAAGAACCTTGCTACATATACACTATGGTGTGCACTTTAGTTTACACTTTGCCACTTAACATTGCCTTGTTGGACAGTTTAAACTTAAAATAGTGTTCCCATCCAATTGACACTAGACAACAATGGATGTGTCAAACAACGTGTCAAAAATCAGTATACAAATAGCAAAGTTCAATTGGTAAGAACTTTCCTACATGTACGCTATAGTGTACACTTTAGTTTACACTTTGTCACATGACATTACCCTGTTGGACAGTTTAAATTTCAAATCATTTTCCCATCCAATTGACACTTGACAACCATGCACGTGTCAAACAACGTGTCAAAAATCAGTGTACAAATAGTAATGTTCAATTGGTAAGGGCCATGCAACATGTACACTATGGTGTACACTTTAGTTTACACTTTGCCTCGTGATATTAGCTTGTTAGATAGTATAAATTTCAAACAGCTTTCTCATCCAATTGACACTTGACAACAATGCAAGTGCCTGACAACGTGTGAAAAATTGGTGTACAAATAGCAAAGTTCAATCGGTAAGAACCTTGCTACATGTACACTAGGGTGTACACTTTAGTATACACTTTGCCATGTGACATTACCATGTTGAACAATTTATATTTCAAACAGCTTTCCCATCCAATTGACACTAGACTACAATGCAAGTGTCAAACAACGTGTCCAAAGTCAGTGTAGAAATAGTAAAGTTCAATTGGTAGAAACCTTGCTACATGTAAACTATGGTCTACACACATTAGTTTACTCTTTACCACATGACATTACCCTGTTAGACAGTTTAAATTTTGAACTATTTTCCCATCCAATTAACAATTGAGAAAAATGCAAGCATCAAACAACGAATCAAAAATCAGTGTACAAATAGCAAAGTTCAATCTCTATGAACCATGCTACATGTACATTATGGTGTACACTTTGCCACGTGACATTACCCTACTGGATAGTTTAAATTTCAAACAGTTTTTCCATCCAATTGACACTAGACAACAATGCAAGTATCAAACAACCTTTTAAAAATTAGTGTACATTTAGCGAAGTTCAGTCGGTAAGGACCTTGCTACATTTTTTTTTGGTAAAGACATCCACACATCCTTAGTGACTTTTTAGGGTCCACCAAGGAAGGTCGATGGGGGTTAAGGGTTCCCCAACCATATTTATTTCATAAAAATCAAGAATACACGGAAGGAGGGGGGCATGAACCTGACCTCCAAAAAGCAGTGATGCAACAAATGAATATAATAAATGAAAGCAATAAATGAGGAAGTACTACTTCCCTATACAATAAAGAATAGCCTAAATTACGAACCTCTGAAACTGGGCAATCCATGTTTATCGATCCGCACTATCGCCCTAATATGTCGAGACAGTTCTAGTGGTCCATACTCTAGATAGCGTCGATGATTCCAGCCTTCTGTAGCAAGAGAATCAGCAACCTGGTTGCCTTCTCTGTAGATGTGTGAAACCGTGTCTCTATCGAAGTAGATGAGGTCTCTGATCTGTCTAAGAATACCCTGAATCAACCATGGTCCTCCACCTTTGGTAATGCAGTGAATAGCCAATGTTGAATCTGCCTCGAGCCAGATAGCTGAAATCCCAAGTCCTCTGGCCAATAGAAGCCCATCTAGTATGGCTCTGAGTTCAGCCTCCAAAATGAAACATGGGCCATACGATGCTGAGAATGCCCTGATATAGTATCCTGCGTGGTCCCTAATGATGCCTCCACCACTTGCAAATCCATCTTTGACGCATCCATCAGTGTTGATCTTGTAAGATCCAACTGGTGGAGTGCGCCAAACAACCATAATAGGTGGTGGTGGGAGAGGACTGGTTAAAGAAATGCCAAAAAAAGTGCAAGTGTCACATCTCCTCGCCAATGCTCAACTCGGAATAGTCCTCCCATATGAAGAAAGGAGATCATGCGGTAGACCCTCCAAATAATACGTCTGGCCACCATACAAATACCTCGATGCTTCGCATCATTCCTCTCAGTCCATAGAAACCAAAATATCAGCAGAGGAATGATAATACGAATGTGTCCACGGTAAACGTGATGTCCAGAATACCGCCGTCTTTGGAACCTCTGTCTGACCCCCTCCCCTGAAGTCATAGGTATCTGAAAGATGTCTCCAAAGTGCTGCCATACCTGGTAAGGACCTTGCTAGATGTGCACTATGGTGTACACTTTACTTTACACTTTGCCACGTGACATTACTCTGTTCGACAGTATAAATTACAAAAAAAAATTCCCATTCGATTGACACTTAACAACAATGCAAGTGTCAAACAACGTGTGAAAAATTAGTGTACAAAGAGCAAAGTTTAATAGGTAAGGATCTTGCTACATGTACACTATGGTGTACACTTTAGTTTACACTTATCCACGTGACATTACCCTGTCGGACAATTTAAATTTGAAATAGTTTTCCCATCTAATTGACACTTGACAACAATGCAAGTGTCAAACAACGTCTCAAAAATTGGTGTACAAATAGTAAAGTTCAATCAGTAAGGACCTTGCCACATGTACACTATGGTGTACACTTTAGTTTACACTTTCCCACGTGACATTACCCTATTGGACAGTTTAAATTTTAAACAATTTTCCCAACCAATTGACACTTGAGAACAATGCAAGTGTCGAACAACCTGTCAAAAATCAGTGTACAAATAGGTAAGTTCAATCGGTAAGAACATTGCTACAAGTATACCACTTTGTACACTTTAGTTTACACTTTGCCACGTAACATTTCCCTGTTGGGCAGTTTAAATTTCAAATAGTTTTTCCATCTAGTTGACAATTGACAACAATGCAAGTGTCAAACAACATGTCGAAAATCAATGTACAAGTAGAAAATTTCAATTAGTAAGGACCTTGTCACATGTACATTATAGTGGACACTTCAGTTTACAATTTGCCACGTGACATTATCCTGTTGGATAGTTTAAACTTTAAATAGTTTTCCCATCCAATTTACACTTGGCAATAATGTAAGTGTCAAACAAAGTATCAAAAATCAGTGTACAAATAGCAAAGTTCAATCGGTAAGAACCTTTCTACATGTATACTATTGTGTAAACTTTAGTTTACACTTTGCCACGTGACGTTACCTTGTTGGACAGTTTAAATTTCAAATAGTTTTTCATCCAATTGACACTTGACAACAATGCAAGTGTCAAACAACGTGTCAAAAATTAGTGTGCGAATAGCAAAGTTCAATCGGTAAGGAACTTGGTACATATACGCCATGGTGTACACTTTAGTTTACACTTTGTCACTTGACATTACCCTATTGAATAGTTTAAATTTCAAACAGTTTTCCCATCCAATTGAAACTTGACAATAATGCAATTGTCAAACAACGTGTCTAAAATCAGTGTACAAATAGCAAAGTTCAATCAGTAAGGATCTTGGCACATGTACACTATGGTGTATACTTTAGTTTACACTTTCCCATGTGACATTACCCTATTGGAAAATTTAAATTTTAAACAGGTTTTCCATCCAATTGACACTGGGTAACAATGCTAGTGTCGAACAACTTGTCAAAAATTAGTGTACAAATAGCAAAGTTCAATCAGTAAGAACCTTGCTACAACTACACCACACTGTACACTTTTGTTTACATTTTGCCACATGACATTTTCCTGTTGGATAGTTTAGATGTCAAATAGTTTTTCCATCCAATTGACAATTGACAACAATGCAAGTGTCAAACAATGTGTCGAAAATCGATGTACAAATAGCAAATTTCAATTAGTAAGGACCTTACCACATGTACACTATGGTGTACACTTTATTTTACACTTTGCCACGTGATATTATTCTGTTGGACACTTAAAATTTCAAACTATTTTTCCATCCAATTGACACCTGACAATAGTGCTGGTTTCAAACAACGTGTCAAAAATTAGTGTACGAGTAGCAAAGTTTAATCGAGAAGAACCTTGCTACATGTATACTATGGTATACACTTTAGTTTACACTTTGCCACAAGACATTACACTGTTGGGCCGTTTAACTTTCAAACAATTTTCTCATCCAATTGACACTTGACAACAATGCAAGTGTCAGACAACATGTTGAAAATTAGTGTACAAATGGCAAAGTTCAGTCGGTAAGGACCTTGCCACTTGTACACTATGATGTACACTTTTCCACGTGACGTTACCCTATTGGACAGTTTAAATTTTAAACAATTTTTCCATCCAATTGATACTCAACAACAATGTAAATGCCCAACAACATGTCAAAAATCAGTGTACTAATAGGAAAGTTCAATCGGTACGAACCTTGCAACATGTTCACTATGATGTACAATTTAGTATACACTTTGCAACGTGACATTACCCTGTTGGATAGTTTAAATTTCAAGCAGTTTTCTTATCCAATTGACTCTTGACAACAATGCAAGTTTCAAGCAACGTGTCAAAAATAAGTGTACAAATAGCAGAGTTTAATTGGTAAGAACCTTGCTACATGTATACTGTAGTGTACACTTTGGTTTACACATTGCCATGTGACATTGCCATGTTGAACAGTTTAAATTTCAAATAATTTTCTCATCCAATTAACACTTGAAAACAATGCAATTGTCAAACAACGTGTTAAAAATCATTATACAAATAGCAAAAATCAATCGATAAGAACTTTGCTACATGTACACTATGGTGTACACTTTAGTTTACAATTTGCCACGTGACATTACCCTAATGGACAGTTTAAATTTTAAACAACTTTCCCACCCAATTGACACTTGACAAAAATGCAAGTGTCGAACAAAGTGTCCAAAATTAGTGTACAAATAGCAAAGTTCAATCGGTAAGAATCTTGCTACATGTATACTATGGTGTAAACTTTAGTTTATACTTTGCCATATGACATTACCCTGTTGGAAAGTTTAAATTTCAAATAGTTTTCCCATCCAATCGACACTTGACAACAATGCAAGTGTCAAACAACGTGTCGAAATTTAGTGTGCAAATAGCAAATTTCAATCGGTAAGGACCTTGCTACATGTACGCTATTGTGTACACTTTAGTTTATACGTTGCCACATGACATTACCCTGTTGGACGGTTTAAATTTCAAACAGTTTTCCCATTCAATTGACACTTGACGACAATGTAAGTGTCAAACAACTTTTCAAAAATCAATGTACAAATAGCAAAGTTCAATCGGTAAGGATCTCGCCGCATGTATACTATGGTGTACACTTTAGTTTACACGTTGTCAAGTGACATTACCCTGTTGGACAATTCAAATTTCAAGCAGTTTTCCTATCCAATTTACACCTGACAACAATGCAAGTGTCAAACAACGTGTCAAAAATCAGTGTACAAATAGGAGAGTTCAATCGGTAAGAACATTGCTACATGTACACTATAGTATATACACTTTAGTTTGCACTTTGCCACGTGATATTACATTGTTGGATAGTAAAATTTTCAAACAATTTTTCCATCCAATTGACATTTGACAACAATGCAAGTGTCGAGCAGAGTGTCAAAAATCAATGCACAAATAGCAAATTTCAATTGGTACAAACCTTGCTACATGTATACTATGGTGTACACTTTAGTTTATACTTTTTCACGTGACATTACTCTGCTGGATAGTTTAAATTGCAAACAGTTTTTCCATCGAATTGACACTTGACAACAATGCAAGTGTCAAACAACGTGTCGAAAATCAGTGTACAAATAGGAAAGTTCAATCGGTAATGATCATGTCACATGTACACAATGGTGTACACATTAGTTTACATTTTCTCACGTGACATTACCCTGTTGGACAGTTTAGATTTTAATCAATTTTTCCATCTAAATGATACTTGACAGCAATGCAAGTGTCAAACAACGTGTCAAAAATCAATGCACAAATAGCAAAGTTCAATAGGTAAAAACCTTGCGACATGTACACTATGGTGTACACTTTAGTTTACACTTTGCCACGTGACATTACCTTGTTGGATAGTTTAAATTACAAGCAGTTTTCCCAGCCAATTGACACTTGACAACTATGCAAGTGTCGAACAACATGTCAAAACTTAGTGTACAAATAGTAAAGTTCAATCAATCGGTAAGAACCTTGCTACAAGTACACAATGGTGTACATTTTTGTTTACACTTTGCCACTTGACATTACCCTGTTGGACAGTTTAAATTTCAAATAATTTTCCCATCCAATTGACACTTGAGGACAATGCAAGTGTCAAACAACGGGTCGAAAATCTGTTTACGAATAGCAAAGTTCAATCAATAAGGACCTTTCCACATGTATACTATGGTGTACACTTTAGTTTACATTTTCCCACGTGACATTACCCTATTGGACAGTTTAAATTTTAAATAGTTTTCCCATCCAATTGACACTTGACAACAATGCAAGTGTCGAACAATGTGTCAAAAATCAGTGTACAAGTAGCAAAGTTTAATCGATAAGAACCTTGCTATAAGTACACCATTGTGTACACGTTAGTTTACACTTTGCCATAGAACATTTTCCTGTTGGACAGTTTAAATTTCAAATAGTTTTCCCATCCAATTAACAATTGACAACAATGCATGTGTTAAACAGGGCGCCAAAAGTCAATGTACAAATAGCAAAGTTCAATCGATAAGGACCTTACTACATATACACCACGGTGTACACTTTAGTGTACACTTTCCCACGTGACATTACCATTTTGGACGGTTTAAATTTTAAACAGTTTTCCCATCCAATTGATACTTGACAACAATGCAAGTGTCAAACAACGTGTCGAAAATTAGTGTACAAATAGCAAAGTTCAATCGGTAAGGACCTTGCCACGTGTGCATTATGGTGTACACTTTAGTTTACACTTTCCCACTGTTGGACATATTAAATTTTAAACAGTTTTCCCATCCAATTATACTTAACAATAATGCAAGTGTCACAAATCAGTGTACAAATAGCAAAGTTCAATCGGTAAGAACCTTGCTACATGTATACTATGGTGTACACTTTAGTTTACACTTTGCCACGTGACATTACCCTGTTGGACAGTTTATATTTCAAATGGTTTTCCCATCCAACTGACACTTGACAACAATGCAAGTGTCAAACAATGTGTAGAAAATCAGTGTACAAATAGTAAAGTTCAATCAGTAAGGACCTTGCTACATGTACACCATATACACTTTGCCATGTAACGTTATGCTGTTGGACAGTTTAAATTTCAAATAGTTTTTTCATCCAATTGATACTTGACAACAATGCAAGTGTCAAACAACATGTCGAACAGGGTAAAAATAGCAAAATTCAATCAGTAAGGACCTTGCCCCATGTACACGATGGTGTACACTTTAGTTTACACTTTCCCACATGACATTATCCTGTTGGACAGTTTAAATTTTAAACATCTTTCCCATCCAATTGACACTTGACAACAATGTAAGTGTCGAACAACTTGTTCAAAATCAGTGTACAAGTAGCAAAGGTCAATCGGTAAGAACCTTGCTATATGTACATTATGGTGTACACATTAGTTTACACTTTGCCACGTGACATTACCCTGTTGGACAGTTTAAATGTTAAATAGTTTTCCCATCGAATTGACACTTTACAACAATGCAAGTTTCAGACAATGTTTCAAAAATCAGTGCACAAATAGCAAAGTTCAATAGGTAAGGACATTGCTACATGTACACGATCGTGTACACGTTAGTTTACACTTTGCTATGAGACATTATCCTGTTGGACAGTTTAAATTTCAAACAGTTTTCCCATTCAATTGACACTTGACAATAATGCAAGTGTCAAACAACGTATCAAAAATCAGTGTACAAATAGTAGAGTTCAATCGGTAAGAACCTTTGTACATGTACACTACGGTGTGCACTTTATCTTACACTTTGTCACGTGACATTACCCTGTTGGACAGCTTAAATCTCAAATAGTTTTTCCATCCTATTGACATTTAACAACAATGTAAGTGTTAAACAACGTGTCAAAAATCAGTGTATAAATAGTAAAGTTCAACTGATAAGAACAATGCTACATGTACGCTATGGTCTACACACTTCAGTTAACACTTTGCCACGTGACATTACCCTATTGGATAGTTTAAATTTCAAGCAATTTTCCTATCCAATTGACACATGACAACAATACAAGTGTCAAACAACGTGTCAAAAATCAGTGTACAAATAGCAGAGTTCAATCGGTAAGAACCTTGCTACATTACACTATGGTGTACACACTTTAGTTTGGACTTTGCCACGTAATATTACCCTGTTGGACAGTAAAATTTTCAAATAGTTTTTCCATCCAATTGACACTTGACAATGATACAAGTGTCGAACAAAGTGTCAAAAATCAGTGCACTAATAGCAAAGTTCAATCGGTAAGAACTTTGCTACATGTACAATATGGTTTACACTTTAGTTTACACTTTGCCACGTGACATTACTATATTGGACAGTTTAAATTTGAAATAGTTTTTCCATCCAATTGACACTTGACAATAATGCAAGTGTCAAACAACGTGTCGAAAATCAGTGTACAAGTAGGAAAGTTCAATCGGTAAGGACATTGCCACATGTACACTATGGTGTACACTTTAGTTTACAATTTACAACGTGACATTACCCTATTGGACTGTTTAAGTTTTAAGCAGCTTTCCTACCCAGTTGACACTTGACAACAATGCAAGTGTCGAACAAAATGTCAAAAATTAGTGTACAAATAGCAAAGTTCAATCGGTAAGAACCTTGCTACATGTATATTATGGTGTAAACTTTAGTTTACACTTTCCCACATGACTTTACCTTGTTGGAAAGTTTAAATTTCAAATATTTTTCCCATCCAATTGACACTTGACAACAATGCATGTATCAAACAACGTGTCGAAAATCAGTGTATAAATAAAAAAGTTCTTTCGCTAAGGACCTTGCAAAATGTACACTATAGCGTACACTTTAGTATAAACTTTGTCATGTGACATTACCCCATTGGACAATTTAAGTTTCAAATAGATTTTCCATCCAATTGACACTTGACGACAATGCAAGTGTTAAACAACTTGTCGAAAATCAATGTACAAATAAGACAGTTCAATCGGTAAGGACCTTGTCACATGTACAGTAGGAGTACACTTTAATTTACACTTTGCCACGTGATATTACCCTGTTGGACAGTTTAAATTTCAAATAGTTTTTCCATCCAACCGACACTTGACAACAATGCAAGTGTCAAAATACGTGTCGAAATTCAGTGTGCAAATAGCAAAGTTCAGTTACTTTGCTACATGTACACTATGGTGTACACTTTGTCACGTGACATTATCCTGTTGGACGGTTTAAATTTCAAACAGTTTTCCCATCCAATTGATACTTGACAACAATGCAAGTGTCAAACAACATGTCAAAAATCAGTGTATAAATAGCAAAGTTCAATTGATAAGAACCTTGCTACATGTACACTATGGTGTACACTTTAGTTTGCACTTTGCCATGTGACATTACCCTATTGAACAGTGAAATTTTCAAACAATTTTTCCATCTAATTGACTCTTGACAACGATGCCAGTGTTGAACAAAGTGTCAAAAATAAGTGTACAAATAGCAAAGTTCAATCGGTAAGAACCTTGCTACATGTACAATATGGTGTACACTTTAGTTTACACTTTGCAACGTGACATTAATCTATTCGACAGTTTAAATTTCAAAAAGTTTTTCCATCCAATTTACACTTGACAACAATGCAAGTGTCAAACAACATGTCAAAAATCAGTGTACAAATAGGAAAGTTTAATCGGTAAGGACCTTACCACATGTACACTATGGTGTACACTTTAGTTTACACTTTACCACATGACATTACCTAGTTGGACTGTTTAAATTTTAAACAGCTTTCCCACCCAATTGATACTTGACAATAATGCAAGTGCCGAACAAAGTGTAAAAAATTAGTGTACAAATAGCAAAGTTAAATCGATAAGAACCTTGCTACATATACACCATGGTGTACACTTTAGCTTGCACTTTGCCACGTCACATTATCCTGTTGGACCGTAAAATTTTTAAACAATATTTCCATCCAATTGACACTTGATAATGATGCAAGTGTTGAACAAAGTGTCAAAAATCAGTGTACGAATAGCAAAGTTCAATCGGTAAGAACCTTGTTGCATGTACAATATGGTGTACACTTTAGTTTACACTTTGCCACCTGACATTACTCTATTGGACAGTTTAAATTGCAAAAATTTTTTCCATCCAATTGACACATGATAACAATGCAAGTGTCAAACAACATGTCGAAAATCAGTGTACAAATAGTAGAGTTCAATCGGTAAGAACCTTTGTACATGTACACTATGGTGTGCACTTTATCTTACACTTTGTCACGTGACATACCTTGATGGGATATTTATGTAACGCCCTGATCCGCAGAGACGGAAACGTCACTCAACCATTGTACCTTAGCCGTAAAGTTAATTCAATATATTTTTAGTAGAAGGTATAAAGATTAAATTTTAGAATTTAATTAAAGAATTTACTTTATTTTATTTAAAAAATAATTCAATTCTAAAAGAAAACAATTTCAAAAAATATTTTTAGAATGGGTTCCATGCATGTAACGACTATTGACGTGAAATTTTAGCAAAACTTAAAAAGTAATGTTGCTGTTCCATTTTTTTTTGTCTCAAACAGTAATTGTCAAAATAAATTTGTTTTCATCGCTATCAACCTTGAAACTTCATCAAGTTTTAATGTAAGGTAGTAAACTCCATATAATATGACATAGTAAAAAATTAGCTTCCATTGACATTATATGGGGTATTAAAATATTTTTCAAAACTCAGCAGCGACCCGGTTGAAAGGTAACCAGTGCAATTCACTTAAAATGGCATATAAAATTCCACCAACGTCAAAACCACATGATTTTAAATTTATTCAGTATCTAATCCATGATACTATCAAAACCAATTGGTTTCATCCAAAAATTACAAGTAATGAGTGAGTTATGAATTTTTGAAAACAAGGGTACAAGCTGAAAAATAGAGACAGCACCTAGCACAGTTTACTTTATGTGACATATAACCTTTTACCGATATTGAATTGACATGATTTCAATTTTATTCAATATCAAACTTATTAGGCTATCCAATCCAATTGGTTTCGTATAAAATACCAACTAACGAAAGAGTTATGATTTTTTTAAATATGAGGCAGAAACCGAAATTTCTTAAGAGACATCAAAACTTTAAGTCGCTAACTTTTTTTTTTTTTTTTTGTATACAGTGATTTGTAAATTTATTCCTATGACGCATATCTAATTTTAAACATAGTTTATTCATAATGAGTGTTCGTAAAATAGATCCACACAATATTCATAGGAATCAAATTTAAAGAAAGTGTAAACATCTCAAAATCAATTAAAGATGTAAATCACCGACTTCTCCATGCCATGTTGCATCATCCTTTACCATCATCTATGCCCCAAGGAAAATCTATTCAACCTGTAGGAAGAGAATTAACCCATAAGTTTGAAACTCAATCGATATCATTGGTGCAATTCGTTATCAAATTAGAAATTTCGAACTATATATTCATACCGTCACATGTAGATGGATTTCTGGCAAAGTCCAATTACTATAGCATTATCATAACACGTAGAACCGAAGAATGATCATTCAAACTATTGTCATGCCGAAGCACCGTACCTGAAGGTACCATTTCATTTAAACATTTATCGAAAAATCAGGTTTGAAAACGAATGAACACTTGCACCTCTACCTGCCTTGAATTTTGTTGGATAAACGAACAAAATGTATAGAAAGCCTTCCTTCTTCTCACCCTTGTTATTCCTTAAGCTTAACTTGATATGAAATATATTTTTTTATAGAGAAAATGAAAAGAAATTTGGATTTGAAGAGGAGTGTAGTGAAAAAGTGACCTTCCACTTCTATAACCTTTCTTTTTAATGAAAAATTAAGTGGGGGAGTTGTATTATTATTAGATTTATTAAACTTAGTCTTTAACTAAGAATTTGAAGAGTCTCTAAGACATAAAAATAATTCATATGAAAGTTTTATAAAAAAACATCTACATGGTGATTCGAACCTGAGTTGCCTATATGAAATACCATGTAGATGACCATTGTGGCAACCCAATTATTCATTAAATCTTTGTAATCAATTTTACTTAAACTTAATCTCTTAAATTGCTGGGCTTTTAATTAACATATGACTTGGGCTTTTGTAATCTTACATGGGTTGAGCTTCCATAGGTCGTTTCTAAAATGGGTTAGGCTCGTGGTGCTGGATCATCACAAAATAATAGTATAATTCCATTTTATTTTTCTCGGCTACTACAACCCCTACACCTTAAATAAAATTTCGTCCTCGAAATTTACCTTATGGTTGGACAAAGAGTGTTGGGTATTTGTTTTTAACTTCTTCTTGGGTATTTGTTTTTAACTTCTTCTTCTCTTTCCCAAGTAGCTTCTTCTACTCCATGATTATTTCATTGCACCTTGACCAGTTGAATCTTCTTGTTACGTGATTTATGTACCTTTCGATCCAATATCTCGATTGGTGATTCCCCATAAGATAAGTCTTTTTGTACTTCCAAGGATTTGTAGTTGACCACATGATCAAGATCATGAATATACTTTTTGATCATCGATACATGAAACACATTGTGAACTGTCAATAGTTCAGGCGGCAACGCCAATCGATAAGCCACATTTTCAACCTTATCAAGTATTGCAAAAGGTTCGATATAATAAGGTCGTAGTTTGCCTTTCTTGTCGAACCTAAGTACACCCTTTATTGGTGTCACCTTTAGAAAGACATTCCAAGTCTTTTCTCCTGGTATCTGCATAGCTCTTTTGTCTATCTTGCGAGGCCTTTATCCTGGTACGGATCTTATCGATGGCTTCAATTGTTCTTTCAATGATCTCTAGTCCCAAAACTCTCTTTTCGCCAACTTCGTCCCAATGAACAGGTGATCTGCATTTTCTACCATAGAGAGTTTCATACGGTGCCATTCCAATAGTTTCTTGGAAACTGTTATTATATGCAAATTCTACCAAAGGTATATATGATTCCCAACTGCCTCCTAGATCCAGAACACAAGCCCTTAGCATATCTTCCAAAGTTTGAATGGTCCTTTCAGACTGACCATCAGGTTGAGGGTGATATGTTGTACTGAAATTCAATTTTGTTCCCATAGCTCCTTGTAAGCTCTTCCAAAATTTTGACGTAAATCTCGGATCTCTATTAGATACAATGGACACGAGGACACCATGCAATCTTACAATCTCTCTAATGTACAACTGTACCAGCTGATCTAGACTGAATGTCATTTTTACTGGAAGAAAATGAGTAGACTATGTTAGACGATCCACTATTACCCATATAGCATTCTATCTTCTTGTTGACCTTAGAAATCCTACCACAAAGTCCATTGCGATATTCTCCCACTTTCATTCAGGTATATCAATGGATTTAATAACCCTGCCAGTCTTTGATGTTTCGCTTTAACTTGTTGGCATACTATGCATTTTGCCACAAATGAACCTATACTTCTTTTCATATTCCTCAACCAAAATGTATTTCGAAGGTCTCGATACATTTTTGTACCACCAGGATTTGCGGCATACGGGGTGGAATGAGCCTCCTCCAATATCTCCTTCCTCAAAACTTCATCATTTGGTACACAAATTCTTCCTTTGAACATTAGTACTTGATTCGAAGCTATTCGAAAATCCTTTCTCTTATCAGTACCAAACTCGTTCTTGATCTTCTACAAAATGGGTCTTTATCCCGTGCTTCTATGATCCGATCTCTAAGAGTAGGTCGAACCATTAAAGTTGCTAAATGAGCAGTGACTTGTTCTAGTGTGGTAATCACTTCAATTTGTAACTTTTCCAAGTCTTTGATCAACTCCTTCGAAATAGTAGGTAATGATGCCAACTGTCCCATCGACTTTTTGCTCAGAGCATCAGCAACAAAATTAGCCTTACTCGGATGATAATGAATAGTGCAATCATAATCTTTCACTAGCACCAACCATCGTCTTTATCTCATATTCAATTCCTTCTGTGTGAAGAAATATTTGAGACTCTTATGATCCATATAAATATCGCACTTCCCTCCATATAAGTAATGGCACCATATCTTTAATGCATGAACCACTGTCACAAGTTCTAGATCATGCGTCGGGTAGTTCTGCTCATGTTGCTTCAATTTCCTTGAAGCATAGGCAATTACTTTTCCATGTTGCATCAGGACACATCCCAAACCTTGCTTGGATGCATCACTATATATAACAAACCCTTCTGAACCTTCAGGTATGGCTAATACAGGTGTTGTGATCAATCGTTGTTTTAGCTCCTGAAAGCTTTGCTCACACTTATCTGTCCATTGAAACTTTACTCCTTTCCTTGTCAATTGTGTCATTGGTCTAACTATTTTGGAGAATCCCTCTATAAATCTTCGATAGTACCCAACCAATCCTAGAAAACTTCGAACTTTACTAGCATTAGTTAGTGTCTTCCAATTAGTTACTACTTCCACCTTTACTGGGTGCACTTTAATTCCTTGGGCAGTAACTACATGACCGAGAAATCCAACTCGTTCAAGCCAAAATTCGCACTTTTTGAATTTGGCGTATAACTTTTCCTTGCGTAGTATCTCTAACGCTATTCTAAGATGTTCTCATGTTGATCTTTACTCTTGGAGTATATCAAAATGTCATCAATGCAGACTATAACAAATTGATCCAAATACTAATGAAATACTCGATTCATCAGATCCATGAACACTGTCGAGGCATTTGTCAATCTGGATGGCATAACTATGAACTTGTAATGTCCATAACGAGTTCTAAAAGCTGTCTTAGGCATATCATCTGCCTTAACCTTCAATTGATGATATCCAGATCGTAAATCGATCTTGGAAAATTCCTTAGCCCCTTTTAATTGATCAAACAAATCCTCAATTCTAGGGAGAGGATACCTTCTTGTTGGTCAAACGGTTCAACTCCGATAGTCGATACACATCATCATACTTCCATCTTTCTTCTTTACAAACAATACTGGTGCACCCCATGGTGATACACTTGGTCGAATAAAACCAAGGTCTAACAATTCTTGTAACTGGATTTTCAACTCCTGAAGTTCCTTTGGGGCCATTTTTTATGGGGCTTTAGATACTGGCGCTGCTTTGGGAACCAGATCTATTGTGAATTCCACTTGTCTATCTGGTGGAATACTAGGTAGATCTTCTGGAAACACATCTATAAATTCTTGTACCACTGGTACATCCTCAATCTTTGTCGTTGCTAGTTTTTCTCCAAAGATATTAACTAGAAACCCTTGAGATGTTTCTTTTCTCAACATTTTCTCGACTTGTAGGCCGAAACCAGTTGGAGATAGGGTTTGGTCTTTATTTCGAGGAAAGAAAATTGTTCTTCTCTTGGCTTTTGAAAAGACACTTCCCTTTCTCTACAACGAATGGTCGCATAATTACATCGTAACCAATCCATGCTCAAAATCACATCAAAGTCTTTCATATCTATCGTATACAAATTAGCTTCTAAGGTCTTTCACTCAATATTGAATTTCACTGACTTAGCTAACTTGTTTGTGTTCAATGTCCTACTTGAGGGAAGGCTAACTTCTAGTGTACTCTTTGACTTATTGCAAGTACTACTAGATTTAGCAATGAAAGACGTTGATACGAAAGAGTGAGTAGCTCCTGAATCAAACAGTATATAAGTAGGTGTATTAGCTACCAGTAAAATACCTGTTATTACGTTTGAGTTGCCCTTTGTATCTTTTTGAGTCAATGCAAAAACTCGTGCTTTCCCTTTCTTGTTCTGATCATTGTTATCATCCTTCCTCTGAGCAAATGTGGGACAATCCCTAGCAATATGTCCTAATTTGCCACACCGAAAATAGACATTCTTCTCATACAAGTATTCACCACGATGAGGCTTTCCACACTTAGGGCATGGTGCTACTACAGCTACCATGGCCTTACTGGTGCTAGATCCGATATTAACTTTCTTATTTTGCCATTTGTCCTTTCCTTTGTCTTGACCATTCCACTTTCTCTTTCTAATTTGCTTTATCTTGCTGGTTGTACAATTGACAATGTTGCTCTGCATTAGCCTTTTGATACCAGGTAACGTGAGCTCGTTCCAGTATCTCACTGTACGACATGAAGTGATGTGACATAAGGATCATACTTAGGTCTGGGTTTAACCCTTGCTCAAACCTTCAAGTTTTCTTAATTTTCGTGTCAACCAGATGTGGAGCATACCTTGAGAGTTGATCGAACTTCCGTTTGTAATCCGTTAGGCACATATTACCTTGCTTGAGTTGAAGGAATTCGTTCTCCTTGAAATCCCTTAGAGATTGAGGAAAATATTTGTCCATCACTTCCTCCTTGAATTGTTCCCAAGTTATTGCAAATTGCTGCTCCGGAGTCCTAGTTCGGGACATCTAATCCCACTAGTGACTTCCATCACTGGTAAACATAAACTCTACACATTGAACCCTTTGGGCATCAGTGCAGTCTATGAGCCGAAAAATTCGTTCTAGCTTACGAAGCCATTCCTCAACTACTAGTGGACCAGATGCTCCATCGAAGGTAGGGGGCTTATGCCTTTGAAATAACTCAACTATTGAGGCGTGAGTCGGAAGAGTAATAGGAGCTGGTGGTATAGGTGGAGCGGGATTTTGATTCAGCCTACCAAGATCTTGAACCGCTTGCAGGAGATCCCTTATCAAGTTGTTCTAGTTTGCTCGAGACATTTTCCTAGAGATAAGATATAATATCTCACATTAACTTCGTTTACCAAAACCAGGATACTTAAAAAAAAGAAGAAGGTAGTCCTCAAATTGATCATAATTTTCCTTTATTAATAATACTCATTGCAATCAGGACATACAATAGGTCGACAATTTTTTTATTTTTTTTTTCAAAAACATAAAGGAAAAGATATCACAAGGAAATGGAAATCTAAATTTCTAATCCCTATGAATCTTGCGAATCTTCTCTGGTGGAGCCTCATCTTCGGAGGAGTCTTCTGTCTCAGGCCCTGACTCTAGGTCCATCTCAACCTGTGGCTCAGGTTCATGCTCAAGATCATTCTCTAAGTCTAACCCAAAGTCATCCTCATACTCCCATTTGGGATCTTCCTCTGGGTCTGATTCAAACTGAGGTTCGGGCTCAAGCTCAGGCTCAACCTCATTATTGGGCTCAATTACTATCTCCGGTTGGGGTTCTAAACTCTCACTCCATCTGTCTAGAAAGGTCTAACAATATATACCAAATTCAATCGTATTTGGGTGCTCTGGATGGTTACCCTCTAGCATCTAATCCCTAACAATGACTCCCATGTTTTCCCACTGAGGTGGAAGTGAATGTATAAGGTTATTCACATCCTCGATATGCATGATCTCCAGTCCTGCATCTACAGCTACCATACACCTCTCGTAGATGTCATGTACGTGTTCAACAAGTAGACGAGACGGGTCAGTCACATAGTTCTCATAGGATTGGATGATGGCCCTACGGTTCAACACTGCTATACTAACTGTGGCCTTTCTAGCGGTTTGATAAGTTCTAGCAATATCTGTCACATAAGTGTCCAATTATGTGTTATCTTCATTAGTGATATCAACTTATAAATTATGCACTTGAGGTTCTAATATGATGGCCAATCGTCATTTCTTCACGTATATTTAAACAAAATATTGTAACGCCCCGACCCCTAGTGGACCGGAATGCTACTTACTTTACTTAGCTTAACCGGTGGTTTAGTAACAAGTGTATACGTTTTAGCGGAAGCTTACATCTTTGAATAATAATTTAAATAACAATACTTCAAATACTTTAAACAAAAACACTGAATCATTTTTCAAAACAACAAAATGTAATTTATTTGAAGAAAACATAACTTGTTCTCGCATTCTGCGTTATTCGAAACTTTAAAGAAATAACATTGGAAAACATTTCATAAAAATAAATCTAAATCACTTATTCACTGGATTTCCATGGGCTCGTTGCAGCACTCTCCATCTTCTCCTCCATCCATGCGGAGGTAGAATTCCTTCAACCTGTAGAGATGGGATTAAACCCGTGAGTTGAAAAACTCAATAGGTGTCATAGGTGCATTCGTGATCAAGCTATACATTTCAAAATATTAACTTTATAACTTTTCATACATGTCATACCCGGAGGCACCATTTTACATGAAGGGGTATGCCGTACCCGAGGGCACCATTTGACATATGAACATTTCTTCAACATAGAGGGGTATTCCGTACCAGAGTACCATTTAACATACAAACATTAACATGAATCGAAACTTATAACTTAACACTATTACACACATTGTACCTCTACCTACCTTGATTGATGCTTTTGAAACTTTGAAAACTTGGATTGAAAACTTCGATGAAACTTGGACGTTGAAAGAAATGCACTCCTTGAATGTTTGAAAACCTTTGAGAATTGATGCTTGAAAACACTTCTTAAATTTCTAGGAAAAATAGTTTTCCTCCCTCTCTTTTTCTCTCTTGGAAACTCTTTCTTTAGTATGTAAAAGCTCTTGCTTTTGTGTGAGAAAAAATGAGTGAAATGAGGTCTCTATTTATAGATAAATATCCCATAACTTAAAGCAAATGAAGGGTCAAATTTCATTTAAGAGAGAAAACATGGGTGCCATTTAAGTTTGAGGTTAAATACTTCAATTTAGTGGGATTTTTATTGCCAAAAACGTGGGTGGCCCTTTGAGGAAATAATTGACGAAAATAAATATTTAAATTCTAGAGAAAAACGAGAATTTTCAATTCAGGTAGTTTCGGTCAACCGATTGTAGTCCGGTTGACACTGTACAGCATTTAGTATTTCTATCATAACTTCTTCTCCCATTATCTGATTGAGGTAATTCAAAGTGCGTTGGAAAGCTAACACAAAGAGCTACAACTTTTGTTTAGATATCATTTTCCAAATCGATTGTTTCCTATGTTGAAAATGGGTCTCAAATGAGACTAAAAATCTGAAGTATACTTTAGTCATCCAATATTCATGTCTTAGTGCCACTAAGGTTTCTAGAATTATTTGGGGTTCTACATCCCCCACACCTTAATTAAAATTTCGTCCTCGAAATTTACCTTCTGATTGGGCGAATATTGTTAGATACTTGTCTTTGGCTTCTTCTTCTTTTTCCCAAGTGGCTTCTTCTATGTCGTGATGATTCGACTATATCTTAACCAACTGAATCTCTTTATTCCTTAGTTTATCCACCTTTCGATCCAATATCTTGATCGGTAGTTGATAAATGTGTTTTTGCACACTTATTTACATCACAAACATGACTTAAATACAAGTAAAATGATTGAATTGTTACTTAATTTTTTCGAATTCATGCAATGTAGGTGATTCTATGGAAATAGTGGAATTTAGGAGAAAAGAGCCGAAAAAGGACCAAATTGGAGTAAAATGAAAATTCAGGGACCAAATTGCAATTATCTGAAAGTGGATCCGATGAACACATCAAGCAATTGATCAAGCTAAGCACCAATTGGAAGTTATAATGGAACATTGGAGCAACTAGAAACAAGAGAGGAGGTCAATGAGTGAAGGAATGAAACTTGAGGATCAAAATGACTCAATTTAGAAGTTCACTCTACTATGCGGTCGCATAGTAGAAAACCTATGCTGTCGCGAGTAACCCTCCAGGGATTAAAAACGCCATATTTCATATACCTATGCAGTCGCATAGGTTATGCCTATGCAGTCGCATAGGTATAACCTGTGCCCGATTTTTGCAGTTTCCTTATATGATTACAACTCCTTTGGTAACCTAATTTCGACGGGTTTAAATAGCAAATAAACGTCCAGAATCCGCAAGCAATGAATTGGGAGGCAAAAACATTCATTTTGGAGAGGATTTGAAGGCAAGAACAAGGATTGATGCGAAGATTTACAAGATTTCTTCAAGTTTTGATAACCCGGTGATGTATTTTATTCAAAATTTGATAGACTTCGTTATTTTTATCATGATAGGCTAGATTTCTGTAACTAGGTGATCGATGAACCATGTAATTATTATTAAACCTTTTATTTCATGACTTTGAATTCATAGTTCGATGGGATTATTTGAATGAATTATATTGATTTATTTATTTTCACAATTAATGTGCACTTAATTTGTGTGAATTTGGTGGTTTAATCCTAAATTTGAGAAAATTGGATTAAACTCGACATATATAATTCATCATAGGGTCCGATAGGGGATAGAAATATACCCCTATGCCCTATGTAAATCTTTAATTGATCACAAAAAATTACATGCGTTCTTGTATAATTGCATCCGTCATAGAAATATAGGCTGGTGATTTATGAGAATAGGTTCAATACATCTCAAGAGAGAGTATTGAATAGATTTAGGAGCATTAATTTGTCAAATTCTCATTAGATTATCAAAATTTAGAAATTAGGGTTTACTTAATAATTATTTGGGGATTCGTGATCCTAGTGCATTCATTTTACATAGATTTTCATAAATTGACAATACATTTCATTTATTTTCATAACATTTCGTAATTGAGTCATTCGTTAAGTGAATTTGAGTAATTAGGGTTTGATTTGAAATTAGGGTTTTTCAATTTGGGGATTTCTCCCAAAATTAGGGCTGTTAATTCTAAAATTCATCTTAAGTCAATTAGTTTCGTTTAAGGCTAAAATAAATAAAATTGAACTACTCTTTCTCTGTGGGACGATACTCGGACTTCTAAAGTCCACTTTATTACTTGTCACGACCCGTATACTTACGGTAATTTAAATCGAAAGAAATATTTCGTGAATAGTAGTTCCTCGTACGACAAATCTTTCTGTACCTCCAAGGTTTGATAACTCACTACATGATTAGGATCATGTACATACTTCTTTATCATCGATATATGGAACACATTGTGCACTGCTGATAATTCAGGTGGCAAAGCTAGTCGGTAAGCCACATTTCCAACTCTATCAAGTATCTCGAAAGGTCCGGTATACCGGGGTCGTAGCTTACCTTTCTTTCCAAATCTAAGTACAACTTTCATCGGTGCTACTTTCAGAAACACTTTATCCCCAACTTGGAATTCTAAATCCTTCCTCCTTGTATCTGCATAGCTCTTTTGTCGATCCTATGCTGCCTTTATTTTTGGACGGATCTTATCGATTACCTCGACCGTCCTTTCAACTATTTCTGGTCCCAAAACTCTCTTCTCTCCGACTTCATCCCAATGAACAGGGGATCTACATCTTCTACCATAGAGAGCTTCGTATGGCGGCATTCCAATAGTTGCTTGGAAACTGTTATTATAAGCGAACTCTACTAGAGGTAAGTATGACTCCCAATTACCTCATAGATCCAAAACACATGTTCTCAGCATGTCTTCCAAAGTTTGGATGGTCCTTTCAGACTGACCATCGAACTAAGGGTGATATGTTGTACTAAAGTTCAGCTTCGTTCCCATAGCTCCTTGTAGACTTTTCCAAAATTTGGACGTGAACCTTGGGTCTCTATCAGACACAATGGATATAGGTACACCGTGTAATCTCGCAACCTCTTTAATGTACAACTGTGCCAATTGGTCTAAACTGAATGTCATTTTCACTGGAAGAAAATGAGCTGACTTCGTTAGTCGATCCACTACTACCCATATAGCATTATTTCCTCTTGCTGACTTCGGGAATCCAACCACAAAGTCCATCGTGATATTTCCCCATTTCCATTCAGGTATATCTAGTGGATTTAACAATCCAGCTGGTTTTTGGTGTCCTGCCTTAACCTATTGACATACCATGCACTTCTGCACGTACAGCCCTATACTTCTTTTCATATTTCTCCACCAAAATGTATCTCGAAGATCTCGATACATTTTCGTACCACCGGGATGTGCGGTGTACGGGGTGGAATGAGCTTCTTTCAATATCTCATTTCTCAAGGCTTCATCCTTAGGCACACAACTTCCTCTAAATATCAGTGCCTAATCCTCAGCTATTCCAAAGTCTTTTTTCTTATCGGTACCAACTTCATTCTTAATCTTCTGCAAAAATGAGTCTTTATTTTGTGCTTCTATAATTCGATCTCTTAGAGCAGGTCGAATTATTAAAGCTGCTAGACGAGCAGTGACTTGTCCTGGTGTGGTAACCACTTCGATCTGTAACTTTTCCAAGTCCTTGACTAACTCCACTTGAGAGGTGGGTAGTGACGTCAATTGTCCCATTGATTTTCTACTTAGAGCGTCGGCCACAACATTAGCCTTACCCTGATGGTAGTGAATAGTGCAGTCGTAATCGTTCACCAATTCCAACCATCATTTTTATCGCATATTCAATTCCTTCTATGTGAAGAAATACTTGAGACTTTTGTGATCTGTGTAGATATCACACTTCCATCCATACAAGTAGTGTCGCCATATCTTTAAAGCGTATACTACCACTGCAAGTTCTAAATCATGCATCGGATAGTTCTGCTCATGTTTCTTCAATTGTCTTGAAGCATAGGCTATCACTTTTCCATTCTGCATTAGTACACATCCCAATCCTCGCTTGGATGCGTCGCTGTATATAACAAACCCTTCCGTACCTTCAGGTATTGTTAATATAGGTGCTGATATCAACTTTTGCTTAAGTTCTTGGAAAATCTATTTGCATTTTTCCGTCCATTGGAATTTTACTCCCTTCCTTGTAAGCTGCGTCATTGGTCTAGCTATTTTGGAGAATCCTTCTATGAATCTCCTATAATATCCAGCCAATCCTAGAAAACTCCGTACTTCGCCAGTATTTGTTGGTGCTTTCCAGTTGGTCACTACTTCTACTTTTGCTGGATCTACTTCAATCCCTTGGGCAGTAACTACATGTCCAAGAAATCCAACTCGTTCAAGCCAAAACTCGCACTTCTTGAATTTGGCATACAGCTTCTCCTTGCGTAATACTTCTAAGGCTATTCTCAAGTGCTCTTCATGTTGCTCTTTACTCTTGGAATATATCAGAATGTCATCGATGAAAACTATGACAAACTTATCCAAGTATTGATGAAACACTCGATTCATCAGGCCTATGAACACTGTAGGTGCATTGGTTAGCCTAAACGGCATCACCGTAAACTTGTAGTGTCCATATCGAGTTCTAAAAGCTGTCTTAGGTATATTCTTTGTCTCTACTTTCAGTTGATGGTATCCCAATCATAAGTCGATCTTGGAAAATACCTTAGCTCCTTTCAGTTGATCTAACAGATCCTCGATCCTCGAGAGTGGGTACTTATTCTTGATGGTTAATCGATTTATCTCCCTATAATCGATGCACATCCTCATGCTTCCATCTTTCTTCTTTACAAACAACACCGGCACACCCTATGGAGATACGCTTGGTCGTATGAAGCCCATATCTAGAAGTTCTTGCAACTGCTTCTTTAATTCTTGTAGTTCCTTTGGGGCCATTTGGTATGGGGCCTTAGATACTGGTACCGCCCCGGGAATTAGGTCTATGGTGAATTCCACTTGTCTATCGGGTGGAATACCAGATAGATCTTCTGAAAATATATCTACGAATTCCCGTACTACTAGTACATCTTCAACCCTTATCGTCTCTTGTTTCCCTCCTGAGATACTTACTAGATATCCTTGACATGTTTCTTTTCTCAACATCTTCTCAGCTTGTAAAGCCGATACTAGTCAAATAAGGGGTTTCGTCTTCATTCCAAGGAACGAAAATGGTTCTTCTCCTGGTTTCTGAAATGATGCTTCCATTTCCTTACATCCGATGGTGGCGTAATTACAACCTAACCAATCCATGCCTACTATTACATCAAAATCCTTCATTTCTATCATGTATAGGTTCGCTTCCATTGGTTTTCCCTCAACTTCGATACTTACCAACTTAGCTATTCTATCAATATTCAAAGGGTTGGCCGGAGGAATACTAACTTCTAATGTATCTTCCGACTTATCACAGGTAATACTAGATTTAGCCATAAAAGTTGTTGAAGCAAAGAAGTGTGTAGCTCCTGAATCAAACAATACATAAGCAAGTGTATTGGCTATCAGTAGAGTACCAACTTGCGAAGCCACTCCTCGGCTGCAAGTGGATCAGCTGCTCCGTTGAAGGTAGGGGGCTTGTGCCTTCGAAATTGCTTGACCACTGAAGCATGGTTTGGAACATTAGGAGCTAGTGGTAGGGGTTGAGCTTGGTTTAGGTTTTGCTTGCCTAGGTCCTAAACCACTCGAAGGAGGTCTCTTATCAAGTATTGGTTTGTGCGGGCCATTTCCTTTAGATAAAACATATGGTTCTTATTAGTTTCATTCTTCGAATACTAAAGTAAAGAAGATAGTATTTTATTTCTTGAAATTAGGAAAGCTATTACAAGGATTTAAATCTAATCCCTATAAGTTCTACGGATCTTCTTTAGTGGAGCTTCATCTTCAGAGGAGTCTTTCGCCTCAGGTCCAGACTCGATGTCCACTTAACCTGTGGCTCAGGCTCAAGATCATTCTCTAAATCATCCTCGGGTTTTTCTTCGAGATCTTCTTCCTCAGCCAAAGGTTCCTCCTCAGGCTCTTCATGGATTACATCATCCCACAAATCAATCAGGGCATGGAATACCTCTCAAACTTGAACAGGTTTGGGTTGCCTTCTAACATTTCATATCTAACGGTGACTTCCATATCTCCTCATTGAGGTGGGAGGGAGTGTATGAGGTTATTTATGGCCTCAATATGCGTGATCTCCATACCAGCATTAATCGCCGTCATGCATCTCTCATAAATGTCATACACATGTTCGGGGTCGGGTCAGATCAGGTATATAGTTTTCATATGAATGAATAGCAATTCTACGGTTCAATGCTTCTCTATATGCCCTAGCCGTTCTATGAGCCATACCTGTTGCATTTTCACATACATCATACTTTTTCTTTGCTTAAAGAAAACATGCAAATATTTAAACTTTCATATCATGCAATTCCCTTTAAGCCATTAGCTTTTGCCCAAGTCCATTACATATCTTTAAATAACACATCTCTAAATCATATCAAAGCATCATAACATAAACATAATCATTAACTTGAAACATGAACATACTGGGCCATAGGATGACATTGATGGATGGATGCACAATGTCATGGAATACCTTAAACTTTTCATTTTCCTTTTGTTTTAAAAAAAACATACTTGGTCTACAGAACCGGGTAAACCTTGCTATGATACCACGCTGTAACGCCCCGACCCCTAGTGGACCGGAATGCTACTTACTTTACTTAGCTTAACCGGTGGTTTAGTAACAAGTGTATACGTTTTAGCGGAAGCTTACATCTTCGTATAGTAATTTAAATAACAATACTTCAAATACTTTAAACAAAAACACTGAATCATTTTTCAAAACAACAAAATGTAATTTATTTGAAGAAAACATAACTTGTTCTCGCATTCTGCGTTATTCGAAACTTTAAAGAAATAACATTGGAAAATATTTCATAAAAATATTTCACTTATTCACTGGATTTCCATCGGCTCGTTGCATCACTCTCCATCTTCTCCTCCATCCATGCCCGAGGTAGAATTTCTTCAACCTGTAGAGATGGGATTAAACTCGTGAGTTGAAAAATTCAATAGGTGTCATAAGTGCATTCGTGATCAAGCTATACATTTCAAAACATTAACTTTATAACTTTTCATACATGTTGTACATGGAGGCACCATTTGACATGAAGGGGTATGCCGTACCCATGGGCACCATTTGATATACGAACATTTCTTTAACATAGAGGGGTATGCCGTACCGGAGTACCATTTGACATACAACCATTAACATAGAGGGATATGCCTTACCGGAGTACCATTTGACATACAAACATTAACATGAATCGAAACTTATAACTTAACACGATTAAACACATTGCACCTCTACCTACCTTGATTGATGCTTTTAAAACTTTGAAAACTTGGATTGAAAACTTCGATGAAACTTGGACGTTGAAAGAAATGCACTCCTTGAATGTTTGAAAACCTTTGAGAATTGATGCTTGAAAATATTTCTTAAACTTCTAGGAAAAATAGTTTCTTCCCTTTCTTTTTCTCTCTTGGAAACTCTTTCTTTAGTATGTAAAAGCTCTTGCTTTTGGTGTGAGAAAAAATGAGTGAAATGAGGTCTCTATTTATAGGTAAATATCCCATAACTTAAAGCAAATGAAGGGTCAAATTTCATTTAAGAGAGAAAACATGGGTGCCATTTAAGTTTGAGGTTAAATGCTTCAATTTAGTTGGGTTTTTATTGCCAAAAACGTGGGTGGCCCTTTGAGGAAATAATTGATGAAAATGAATATTTAAGTTCTAGAGAAAAACGAGAATTTTCATTTCAGGCAGTTTCGGTCGACCGGTTGTAGTCCAGTTGATACTATACAGCCTTCAATATTTTTATCATAACTTCTTCTCCCGATATTCGATTGAGGTAATTCAACGTGCATAGAAAGCTAACTGAAAGAGCTACAACTTTTATTTAGATATCATTTTCCAAATCGAATGTTTCCTATGTCGAAAATGGGTCTCAAATGAGACTAAAAGTCTGAAGTATACTTTAGTCATCCAATATTCATGTCTTAGTGCCATTAAGGTGTCTAGAATTATTTGGGGTTCTACAAATATAATGTACATAGTATATTTCATTCAAAACATCATAAGTATTTTTCATAGATTCAAGCTTAAATGATTAAAAAAATCAAAATCATGCTCGAAATGTGGAAGATAATATTTTATTCCATACCTTGGGTTCATCGGATGAGGTCAACTGATAGATGCAAGATGCCATGGAGTGTCTTCAAATGTTTCATTTTTTTTCATCTCATAAATAAAATACACTAAGTCTATAGAATCGACTAAACTCGTGCTCTGATACCACGCTGTAACGCCCCAACCTGGATGGACGGAAACGTCACTCGACTATTGTACTTTAGCCGTAAAGTTAGTTCAATATATTTTTAATAGAAGGTATCAAAATTAAATTTTAGAATTTAATTAAAGAATTTTCTTTTTTATTTAAACAATAATTCAATTCTAAAATAAAAAAATTTCAAAAAAATGTTTTTAGAATGGGTTCCATGCATGTAACGACTATTGACGTAAAATTTTGGCAAAACTTAAAAAGTAACGTTGCTGTTCCAGTTTTTTATCTCAAACAGAACGTTTTTTTTTCTTTTTTTTTTTTTTTTTTTTTTTTTTTTTTTTGGTCTCAAACAGTAATTGTGAAAATAAATTTGTTTTTATAGCTATGACCTTGAAACTTCATCAAATTTTAATGTAAGGTAGTAAACTCCTTATAATATGACATAGTCAAAAATTTGCTTCCGTTAACATTATATGGGGTATTAAAATATTTTTCAAAACTCAACAGTGACCCGGTTGAAAGGTAACCGATGTAGTTCACTTAAAATGATATATAAAATTCCACTGACACCAAAAAACCATATGATTTCGAATTTATTCAGTAGCTAATCCATGATACTATCAAAACCAATTGGTTTCATCCAAAAATTCCAAATAATGAGTGAGTTATGAATTTTTGAAAACAAGGGTACAAGCTGAAAAATAGAGACGGCACCCAACACAGTTTACTTTATGTGACATATAACCTTTTACCGATAATGGATTGATATGATTCTAATTTTATTCAATATCTAACTTATTAGGCTATCCAATCCAATTGGTTTCGTATAAAAAATACCAAGTAACGAAAGAGTTATGATTTTTTTAAAGATGAGGCAGAAACTGAAATTTTTGAAGAGACATCAAAACTTTAAGTCGCTAACTTTTTTTTTGTATACGGTGATTTGTAAATTTATTCCTATGACGCATATCTACTTTCAAACATAGTTTATTCTCAATGAGTGTTCGTAAAATAGATCCACACAATATTCATAGGAATCAAATTTAAAGAAAGTGTAAACATCTCAAAAGCAATTAAAGATGTAAATCACCAACTTCTCCATGACATGTTGCATCATCCTTTACCATCATCTATGCCCCAAGGAAAATCCATTCAACCTGCAGGAAGGGAATTAACCCATGAGTTTGAAACTCAATAGATATCATCGGTGCAATTCGTTATCAAATTAGAAATTCCGAATTATAGATTCATACTGTCGCACGTAGATGGATTTTCGGAAAAATCCAATTACTATAGCATTATCATAACACGTAGAGCCAGAGAATGATCATTCAAACTATTGTAGTGCCGAACCACCGTACCCGAAGGTACCATTTCATTTAAACATTTATCAAAAAATCAGATTTGAAAACGAATGAACACTTGCACCTCTACCTGCCTTGAATTTTCTTGGATAAAAGAACAAAATGTATAGAAAGCCTTCCTTCTTCTCACTCTTGTTATTCCCTAAGCTTAACTTGATATGAAATATTTTTTTTTGGAGAGAAAATGAGATGAAATTCGGATTTGAAGAGGAGTGCGGTGAAAAAGTGACATTCCACTTCTATAACCTTTCTCTTTAATGAAAAATTAAGTGGGGGAGTTGTATTATCATTAAATTTATTAAACTTAGTTTTTAACTAAGAATTTGAAGAGTCTCTAAGCCATAAAAATAATTCATATGAAAGTTTTATAAAAAACATCTACATGGTGATTCGAACCTGGGTTGCCTATATGAAATACTATGTAAATGACCATTGTGGCAACCCAGTTATTCATTAAATCTTTGAAATCAATTTTACTTACTCTTAAATTGCTGGGCTTTTAATTAACTTATGACTTGGACTTTCGTATTCTTACATGGGTTGAGCTTCCATAGGTCGTTTCTAAAATGGATTAGGCTCGTGGTGCTAGATCATCACAAAATATTAGCATAATTCCATTTTATTTTTCTCCGCTACTACAGTTTAAATTTTAAACAGCTTTCCCATCCAATTGACACTTGATAACAATGCAAGTGTCGAACAAAGTGCCAAAAATTAGTGTATAAATAGCAAAGTTCAATCGGTAAGAACCTTGCTACAAGAACACTATGGTATACACTTTACTTTTCACTTTACCACGTGACATTACCCTGTTCGATAGTTTACATTTCAAACAGTTTTCTCATCCAATTGACACTTGGCAACAATGCAAGTGTCAAACAACGTGTCAAAAATCTGTGTACAAATAGCAAAGTTCAATCGGTAAGAATCTTGCCACATGTACACTATGGTGTACACTTTAGTTTACACTTTACCACTTGTCATGGCCTTGTTGAACAGTTTAAATTTCAAACAGTTTTCCCATCCAATTGTTACTTGACAACAATGCAATTATCAAACAACGTGTCGAAAATTAGTGTACAAATAGCAAAGTTCAATCTGTAAGGACCTTTTCAAATGTACACTACGGTGTACATTTTAGTTTACATTTTGCCACGTCACATTACCCTGTCGGACAGTTTAAATTTTAAATAGTTTTCTTATCCAATTGACAATTGACAATAATGCAAGTGTGAAACAACGTGTCGAAAATTAATGTACAAATAGCAAAGTTCAATCGATAAGGAGCTTGCTACATGCACACTATGGTGTACACTTTAGTTTACACTTTCCCACGTGACATTACCCTTCTAGACAGTTTAAATTTTAAATAGTTTTCCCATCCAATTGACAATTGACAACAATTCAAGTGTCAAACAACGTGTCAAAAATTAATGTACAAATAACAAAGTTCATTCGATAAGGACCTACATATGTACTATGGTGTACACCTTAGTTTACACTTTGCCACATGATGTTACATTGTTGGACAGTTTAAATTTCAAAAAATTTTCCCACCCAATGGACACTTGATAACAATGCAAGTGTCAAACAGCGTGTCAAAAATCAGTGTACAAATAGCAAAGTTCAATCGATAAGTACCTTACTACATGTACACTATGGTGTACACTTTAATTTACACTTTGCCACGTGACATTACCCTAATGGACAGGTTAAATTTCAAATAGTTTTCCCATCCAATTAACACTTGAGAACAATGCAAGTGTCAAACAATGCATCAAAAATCAGTATACAAATAGCAAATTTCAATCGGCATGAACCTTTCTACATGTACACTTTAGTCTACACTTTACAACGTGACATTACCCTGTTAGATAGTTTAAATTTCAAACTATTTTCCTATCCAATTAACACTTGACAACAATGCAAGTGTCAAACAACGTGTTTAAAATCAGTGTACAATTGGCAAAGTTCAATTGGTAAGGACCTTGCTATATGTATACTATGGTGTACACTTTAATTTACACTTTGTCACGAAACATTACCCTATTGGATATCTTAAATTTCAAATAGTTTTCCCATCCAATTGACACTTGTCAACAACACAAGGGTCAAACAACGTGTCAAAAATCACTGAATGAATAGCAAAGTTCAATTAGTATGAACCTTGCTACATGTACACTTCAGTTTACACTTTACCACGTGATATTACCCTGTTGGATAGTTTCAAATTTAAACTATTTTTCCATCCAATAGGCACTTGACAACAATGGGAGTACCAAAAAATGTGTCAACAATCAGTGTACAAATAACAAAGTTCAATTGGTAAGAACCTTGCGACATGTACACTATGGTGTTCACTTTAGTTTACACTTTGCCACGTGACATTACCCTATTGGACAGTTTAAATTTCAAACACTTTTTCCATCCAATTGACACTTGACAACAATGCAAGTGTCAAATAACGTGTCCAAAATTAGTGCACAAATAGAAAAGTTCAATCTGTAAGAACCTTGCCACATGTAAACTATGGTGTACACTTTACTTTCCACTTTGTCACGTGTCATACCCTGTTGGACAGTTTAAATTTCAAATTGTTTTCCCATCCAATTGACACCTGAAAATAATACAAGTGTCAAACAACGTGTCGAAAATCAGTGTACAAATAGCAAAGTTCAATCGGTAAGAAGTTTGCCACATGTGCACTACGGTATACACTTCAGTTTATACTTTGCCACATGACATTACCTGTTGGTCAGTTTAAATTTTAAACAGTTTTTCCATCCAATTGACACTTGATAACAACGCTAGTGTCGGACAACGTGTCAAAAATTAGTGTTTAAATAGCAAAGTTCAATCGGTAAGAATCTTGCTACATGTACACTATGGTGTTCACTTTAGGTTACACTTTGCCAGATGACATTACCTTGTTGGAAGTTTAAATTTCAAATAGTTTTCCCATCCAATTGACACTTAACAACAGTGCAAGTGTCAAACAACGCGTCGAAAATCAGTGTACAAATAGCAAAGTTCAGTCGGTAAGGACCCTACTACAAGTACACTATGGTGTACACACGTTAATTTACACTTTACCACGTGACATTACCTTGTCGGACATTTTAAATTTCAAACTATTTTTTCATCCAATTGACACTTGACAACAATGCAAATATCAAACAATGTGTCAAAAATCAGTGCACAAATAACAAATTTAAATCGGCATAAACCTTTCTACATGTATACTTTAGTTTACACTTTGCCACGTGACATTAACCTATTGGACAGTTTAAATTTCAAACATATTTTCCATCCAATTGACAACAATGCAAGTGTCAAACAATTTGTCGGTAAGAAACTTGCGACATGTACACTACAGTGGACACCTTAGTTTATACTTTATCACATGCCATTACCCTATTGGATAGTTTAAATTTCAAATAGTTTTGTCATCCAATTGACACTTCACCGCAATGAAAGTGTCAAACAACGTGTCAAAAATTAGTGTACGAATAGCAAAGTTCAATCAGTAAGAACTTTGCTGCATGTACCCTATGGTGTACACTTTAGTTTACACATTTCCACGTGACATTACCATGTTGGACAATTTAAATTTCAAACAGTTTTACCATCCAATTGACACTTGAAAACAATGCAAGTGTCAAACAACATATCAAAAATCAACGTACAAATAGCAAAGTTTAAACGGTAAGAACCTTGCTATATGTATACTATGAGGTACACTTTCGCTTACACTTTACCATGTGACGTTACCCTATTGAAAAGTTTAGATTTCAAATAGTTTTCCCATCCAATTGACACTTTACAACAATGTAAGTGTCAAACAACGTGTCAAAAATCAGTGTACGAATAGCAAAGTTCAATTGATAAGGACCTCGCTACATGTACACTGTGGTGTACAATTTAGATTACACTTTGCCACTTGACATTACCCAATTGGACAGTTTAAATTAGAAATAGTTTTCCTATCCAATTGATACTTGACAACAATGCAAGTGTCAAACAACGTGTCGAAAATCAGTGTACAAATAGCAAAGTTCAATTGGTAAGGACCTTGCTACATGTACACTATGGTGTACACTTTAGTTTACACTCTGCCACGTGACATTACCCAGTTGGACATTTTAAATTTCAAACAGTTTTTCCATCCAATTGACCCTTGAAAAATAATGCAAGTGTTAAACAACGTGTAAAAAATCAGTGTACAAATAGCATAGTTCAATCGGTAAGAACCATGCTACAAGTACATTATGGTGTATACTTTAGTTTTTGCTTTGCAACGTGATATTACCCTATCGGACAATTTAAATTTCAAAAATTTTTCCCATCCAATTCACACTTGACGATAATGAAAGTGTCAAACAACGCGTCAAAAATCGGTGTATAAATAGCAAAGTTCAATCGATAAGAACCTTGCTACATGTACACTTTAGTTTAAAGTTTGCATGTGACATTTCCTTGTTGGACAGTCTAAATTTCAAATGGTTTTCCCATCCAATTGACACTTGACAATAACGCAAGTGTTAAACAACGTGTCAAAAATCAGTGTACGAATAGCAAAATTCATTTGGTAAGAACCTTGCGAAATGTACACTATGGTGTACGCTTTAGTTTACACTTTACCACGTGTCATTACCTTGTTGGACAGTTTAAATTTCAAATAGTTTTCCCATCCAATTGACACTTGACAACAATGCAATTATCAAACAATGTGTCAAAAATAATTGTACAAATAGTAAAGTTCAATCGATAAGAACCTTGCTACATGTGCAATGTGTTGTACACTTTAGTTTACACTTTGCCATGTGACATTACTCCATTGGAATGTTTAAATTGCAAATAGTTTTCCCATCCAATTGACACTTGGCAACAATGCAAGTGTTGAACAATGTGTCAAAAATCTGTGCACAAATAGTAAAGTTCAAGCAATAAGGACCTTGCTACATGTACACTATGGTGTACACTTTAGTTTACACTTTACCCCATGACATTACCCTGTTGGATAGTTTAAATTACAAATATTTTTCCCATCCAATTAACACTTGAAAATAATGCAAGTGTCATACAACCTGTTGAAAATCAGCGTACAAATAGCAAAGTTAAATCGGTAAGAACCTTGCAACATGTAAACTATAGTGTACACTTTAGTTTATACTTTGCCACGTGACATTACCCTATTGGAAAGTTTAAATTTCAAACACTTTTCCCATCCAATTGACACTTCACAACAATGCAAGTGTCATACAACGTGTCAAAAATCAATGTACAAATAACAAAGTTCAATCGGTAAGAACCATGCTACATATACACTATGGTTTATGCTTTAATTTACACTTTGCCATGTGATATTACCCTGTTGGATAGTTTACATTTCAAACAATTTTTCCACCCGATTGACACTTGACAGCAATGCAAGTGTCAAACAACCTGTCAAAAATCAGTGAACAAATCGCAAAGTTCTATCGGTAATAACCTTGCTACATGTACACTACGGTGTACGCACTTTACTTTACACTTTACCACGTGACATTCCCCTGTTGGATAGTATAAATTTCAAATAGTTTTCTCATCCAATTGACACTTGACAACAATGCAAATGTCTAACAACGTGTCAAAAATTAGTGTACAATTAGCAAATTCAACAGGCAAGAACCTTGCAGCATGTATACTTTAGTTTACACTTTACCACGTGTCATTACCCTGTTGGACAGTTTAAATTTCAAATAGTTTTCCCATCTAATTGAGACTTGAAAACAATGCAATTGTCAAACAACGTGTCAAAAATAAGTGTACAAATAGCAAAGTTCATTCGATAAGAACCTTGCTACATGTACAATGTGGTGTACGCTTTAGTTTACACTTTGCCACGTGACATTACTCCATTGGACTGTTTAAATTTCAAATAGTTTTCTCATCCAATTGACACTTGACAACAATGCAAGTGTTGAACAACGTGTCAAAAATCTATGCACAAATAGTAAAGTTCAAGCGATAAGGACCTTGCTACATGTACACTATGGTGTACACATTAGTTTACACTTTGCCACGTAACATTACCCTATTGGACAGTTTAAATTTCAAACAGTTTGACACTTGACAACAATGCAAGTGTTAAACAACGTAACGAATATCGGTGTACGAATAGCAAAGTTCAATCGGTAAGGACCTTGCTGCATGTACACATTGGTTTACACTTTAGTCTGCACTTTGCCACTTGACATTACCCTGTTGGACAGTTTAAATTTTGAGCAGTTTTCCAATCCAATTGACACTTGACTACAATACAAGTGTCAAATAATGTGTCAAAAATCAGTGTACAAATAGCAAATTCAATCATTAAGAGCCTTGCTGCATGTACACTACGGTGTACACTTTAGTTTACACTTTGTCACGTGATATTATACTGTTGGACAGTTTAAATTTCAAACAGCATTCCCATTCAATTGACACTCAAAAACAATGCAAGTGTCAAACAACGTGTCAAAAATCAGTGTACAAATAGCAATATTCAATTGGTAAGAACCTTTCTACATGTACATTATGTTGTACCTTTTAATTTACACTTTGACATGTGACATTAGCCTATTGGACAGTTTAAATTTCAAACAGTTTTTCCCTCCAATTGACACCTGACAATAAAGCAAGTGTTGAACAACGTGTCAAAAATCTGTGCACAAATAGTAAAGTTCAATCGATAAGGACCTTGCTACATGTACACTATGGTGTACACTTTAATTTACACTTTGCCCCGTGACATTACCCTATTGGAGAGTTTAAATTACAAATAGCTTTCCCATCCAATTGACACTTGACAACAATGCAAGTGTCAAACAACATGTCGAAAATCAGCGTACAAATAGCAAAGTTCAATCGGTAAGAACCATGCAACATGTAAACTATGGTGTACACTTTAGTTTATACTTTGCCATGTGACATTACCCTGTTGAAAAGTTTAAATTTCAAACACATTTCCCATCCAATTGACACTTCACAACAATGCAAGTGTCAAACAACTTGTCAAAATCAGTGTACAAATAGTAAAGTTCAATCGGTAAGAACCATACTACATGTACACTGTGGTGTATGCTTTAGTTTACACTTTGCCACGTGATATTACCCTATTAGACAGTTTACATTTCAAACAATTTTTCCACCCGATTGACACTTGATAGCAACGGAAGTGTCAAACAACTAGTCAAAAATCAGTGTACAAATTGCAAAGTTCAATCGGTAATAACCTTGCTTTATGTACACTACGGTGTACGAACTTTACTTTACACTTTACCACGTGACATTCCCCTGCTGGATAGTATAAATTTAAAATAGTTTTTCCAGCCAATTGATACTTGACAACAATGCAAATGTCTAACAACGTGTCAAAAATCAGTGTAGAAATAGCAAAGTTCGATCGGCAAGAACCTTGCTACATGTACACTTTAGTTTACACTTTACCACGTGTCATTACCCTATTGGACAGTTTAAATTTCAAATATTTTTCCCACCCAATTGACACTCGACAACAATGCAAGTGTCAAACAACGTGTCGAAAATCAGTGTACAAATAGCAAAGTTCAATCGGTAAGAACCTTGAGACATGAGCACTATGGTGTACACTTTAGTTTACACTTTGCAATGCTACATTACCCAGTTGGAAAATTTAAATTTCAAACACTTTTCCCTTCCAATTGGCACTTGAAAACTTTGCAAGTGTCAGACGACGTATCAAAAATCAGCGTACAAATAGCAAAGTTCAATTGGTAAGAACCATGCTACATTTAAACTATGGTGTACACTTTAGTTTACACTTTGCCACGTGACATTACCCTATTGGACAATTTACATTTCAAATAGTTTTCTCATCCAATTGACACTTGACAACAATTCAAGTGTTAGACAACGTGTCAAAAACTAGTGTACAAATAGCAAACTTCAATCGGTAAGAACCTTGCTACATGTACACTTTAGTTTGCACTTTACCACGTGACATTACCCTATTGGACAGTTTAAATTTCAAACAGTTTTTCTATCCAATTAACACTTGACAACAATGCAAGTGTTAAACAACATGTTAAAAATCAGTCTATTAATAGAAAAGTTCAATCGGTAAGAACCTTGCTACATGTACACTATGGTGTTCACTGTAGTTTACACTTTGCCACGTGGCGTTACCCTATTGGACTATGTAAATTTCAAACACTTTTCCCATCCAAGCAAAGTTCAATCGGTAAGAACCTTGCTACATGTACACTATGGTGTACACTTTAGTTTACACTTTGCTACGTGACATTACTCAATTGGACCGTTTAAATTTCAAACAGTTTTCTCATCCAATTGACACTTGACAACAATGCAAGTTTCAAACAACGTGTCAAAAATCAGTGTACAAATAGCAAAATTCAATCGGTAAGGACCTTGCAACATTTACACTTTAGTTTACACTATACCATGTGACATTACCCTATTGGACAGTTTAAATTTCAAACACTTTTCCCATCCAATTGACACTTCACAACAACGCAAATGTCAAACAACGTGTCAAAAATCAGTGTACAAATATAAAAGTTCAATCGGTAAGATCGTTTCTTCATGTACACTATGTTGTATACTTTAGTTTACATTTTGCCACATCACATTGCACTGTTGGACAGTTTAAATTTCAAACAGTTATCCCATCCAATTGACAATTGACAATGATACAAGTGTCAAACAACGTGTCGAAAATCAGAGTACAAAAAGCAAAGTTCAATTGGTTAGAACCTTGCGACATGTACACTATGGTGTACACTTTACCACGTGAAATTACCCTACAGGGCAGTTTGAATTTCAAATAGTTTTCCCATCCAATTGACTTTTGACAACAACGCAAATGTCAAACAACGTGTCAAAAATCAATGTACAAATAGCAAGTTCAATCGATGAGAATCTTGCAACATGTACACTATGGTGTACACTTTAGTTTACACTTTGCGATGTGACATTACCCTATTGGACAGTTTAAATTTCAAATAACAATTGACACTTGACAACAATGTGAGTGTCAAACAACGTGTCAAAAATTAGTGTACAAATAGCAAAGTTCAATCGGTACGAACCTTGCGACATGTAAACTATGCTGTACACTTTAGTTTACACTTTGCCGCGTGTCATTACCCTGTTGGATAGTTTAAATTTCAAACAGTTTTCACATCCAATTGACGCTTGAAAAAAATGTAACTGTCGAACAATGTGTCAAAAATCAGCGTACAAATAGAAAAATTCATTCGGTAAGAACCTTGCAACATGTAAACTATGGTGTACACTTTAGTTTATACTTTGCCACGTGACATTACCCCGTTTGAAAGTTTAAATTTAAAACACTTTTCCCATCCAATTGACACTTCACAACAATGCAAGTGTCAAACAACGTGTCAAAAATCAGTGTACAAATAGCAAAGTTCAATCGGTAAGAACAATGCTACATGTACACTGTGGTGTATGCTTTAGTTTACACTTGGCCACGTGATATTACCCTGTTGGATAGTTTATATTTCAAACAATTTTTCCACTCGATTAACACTTGACTGCAATGCAAGTGTCAAACAACTAGTCAAAAATTAGTGTACAAATTGTAAAGTTCAATCGTTAATAACCTTGCTACATGTACACTACAGTGCATGCACTTTACTTTACATTTTACCACGTGACATTCCCCTATCGGATAGTATAAATTTCAAACAGTTTTCCCATCCAATTGACTCTTGGCAACGATGCAAGTGTCTAACAACGTGTCAAAAATCACTGTACAAATAGTAAAGTTCAATTGGCAAACTTTAGTTTACACTTTACCACACACTTTACCACGTGTCATTACCCTGTTGGAAAGTTTAAGTTTCAAATAGTTTTTCCATCCAATTGACACTCGACAACAGTGCAAGTGTCAAACAACGTGTTGAAAATTAGTGTACAAATAGCAAAGTTCAATCGGTAAGAACCTTGTGACATAAACACTATAGTGTGCACTTTAGTTTATACTTTGCTACGTGACATTACCTAGTTAGAAAATTTAAATTTCAAACACTTTACCCATCCAATTGACACTTGACAACATTGCAGGTGTCAAATAACGTGTCAAAAATCAGCATACAAATAGCAAAGTTCAATTGGTAATAACCATGCTTCATTTACACTATGGTGTACACTTTAGTTTACACTTTGGCATGTGACATTACCTTGTTGGACAATTTACATTTCAAACAGTTTTCCCATCCAATTAACACTTGACAACAATGCAAGTGTCAAACAACGTGTCAAAAACCAGTGTACAAATAGAAAAGTTCAATCGGTAAGAACCTTGCTACATGTACACTTTAGTTTTCACTTTATCACATGACATTTCCCTATTGGACAGTTTAAATTTCAAATAGTTTTCCTATCCAATTGACACTTGACAACAATGCAAGTGTCAAACAACGTGTCAAAAATTAGTATACAAATAGCAAAGTTCAATTGGTAAGAACCTTGCTACAAGTACACTATGGTGTACACTTTAGTTTATGCTTTGCAACGTGACATTACCCTGTCAGACAATTTAAAATTCAAACAGTTTTTCCACCTAATTGACACTTGATAACAATGCAAGTGTCAAACAAAGTGTCAAAAATTAGTGTACAAATAGCAAAGTTCAATTGGTAAGGACCTTGCCACATGTACACTTTAGTTTACACTATACCACGTGACATTACCCTGTCGGACAGTTTAAATTTAAAACACTTTTCCCATCCAATTGACACTTGACAATAACGCAAGTGTCAAACAACATGTCAAAAATCAGTGTACAAATAGAAAAGTTCAATCGGTTAGAACCTTTCTGCATGTACACTGTGTTGTACACTTTAGTTTACACTTTGCCACGTCACATTACCCTATTGGACAGTTTAAATTTCAAACAGTTATCCCATCCAATTAACAATTGACAATGATGCAAGTGTCAAACAATGTGTCGAAAATCAGTGTACAAAATGCAAAGTTCAATTGGTAAGAACCTTGCGACATGTACACTATGGTGTACACTTTACTTTACACTTTGCCACGTGACATTACCCTATTGGCCAGTTTAAATTTCAAACAGTTTTCCCATCCAATTGACATTTGACAACAACGCAATTTTCAAACAACGTGTCAAAAATTAGTGTACAAATAGTAAGCTCAATCGATAAGAACCTTGCAACATGTACACTATGGTGTAAACTTTAGTTTACACTTTGCGACGTGACATTACCCTATTGGACGGTTTAAATTTTAAATAGTTTTCCCATCCAATTAACACTTGACAACAGTGTGAGTGTCAAACAATGTGTTGAAAATTAGTGTACCAATAGCAATGTTCAATTGGTAAGAACCTTGCGACATGTACACTAAGGTGTATACTTTAGTTTACACTTTGCCACGTAATATTACCCTGTTGAACAGTTTAAATTTCAAACAGTTTTACCATCCAATTGACACTTGATACTAATGCAATTATCAAACAACGTGTTGAAAATTAGTGTACAAATAGTAAAGTTCAATCGATAAGAACCTTGCTAAATGTACAATGTGGTGTACGCTTTAGTTTACACTTTGCCACGTGACATTACTCCATTGGACAGTTTAAATTTCAAACAGTTTTCCTAACCAATTAACACTTGACAACAATGCAAGTACTGAACAACGTGTCAAAAATCTGTGCACAAATAGTAAAGTTCAATCGGTAAGGACCTTGCTACACGTACAATATAGCATACACTTTAGTTTACACTTTGCCACGTGACATTAGCCTGTTGGACATTTTAAATTTCAAATAGTTTTCCCATCCAATTGACACTTGACAATAATGCAACTGTTAAACAACGTTTTGAAAATCAATGTACAACTAGCAAAGTTCAATCGGTAAGGACCTTGCGGCATGTACACTATGGTGTACACTTCAGTTTGCACTTTGCCATGTGACGATGCCCTATGGACAGTTTAAATTTCAAATAGTTTTCCTATCCAATTGACACTTGACTACAATACAAGTGTCAAATAATGTGTCAAAAATCAAAGTACAAATAATAAATTCAATCGGTAAGAACCTTGCTACATGTACACTACGGTTTACACTTTATCACATGACATTACACTGTTAGACAGTTTAAATTTCAAATAGTTTTCCCATCCAATTGACTCTCGAAAACAATGCAAGTATCAAACATCGTGTGAAAAATCTATGTTCAATTAGCAAAGTTGAATCGGTAAGAACCATGCTACATGTCCACTGTGGTGTATGCTTTAATTTACACTTTGCCACGTGATATTACCCTGTTGGACAGTTTACATTTCAAATAGTTATCCACCTGATTGACACTTGACATCAATGCAAGTGTCAAACAACTAGTAAAAAATCAGTGTACAAATTGTAAAGTTCAATCGGTAATAACCTTGCTGCATATACACTACGGTGTACACACTTCACTTTACACTTTACCACGTGACAATCCCCTGCTGCATAGTATAAATAACAAATAGTTTTCCCATCCAATTGGCACTTGACAACAATGCAAGTGTCTAACAACGTGCCAAAAAAATGTACAAATAGCAAAGTTCAATCGGTAAGAACCATGCTACATGTACACTTAAGTTTACACTTTACCACGTGACATTACCCTGTTGGACAATTTAAATTTCAAACAATTTTCCCATCCAATTGACACTTGATAACAATGCAAGTGTCAAACAACGTGTCAAAAATCAGTGTACAAATAGCAAAGTTCAATCGATAAGAACCTTGCTACATATACACTATGGTGTACACTTTAGTTTACACTTTGACACGTTACATTATCTTGTTGGACAGTTTAAATTTCAAACCATTTTCCCACCCAATTTACCTGTGACAACAATGCTAGTATCAAACAAAGTGTTAGAAATCAGTGTACCAATAGCAAAGTTCAATTGGTTAGAACCTTGCGACATGTACACTTTAGTTTACTCTTTGCCACATGATATTACTGTGTTATAAAATTTAAACTTCAAACAATTTCCTATCCAATTTACACTTGACAACAATGCAAGTGTTAAAGAACATGTCAAAAATTAGTGTACAAGTACTAAAGTTCAATCGGTAAGAACCTTGCTACATGTACACTATGGTGTACACTTTAGGTTACACTTTGTCACATGACATTAACTTGTTGGACAGTTTAAATTTCAAATAATTTTCCCGTCCAATTGTCCCTTAACAAAAATGCAAGTGTCAAACAACGTGTCAAAAATCAGTTTACATATAGCAAAGTTCAATCGGTTAGAACCTCACGACATGTACACTTTAGTTTACACCTTGTCACGTGACATTATCTTGTTGGACAGTTTAAATTTCAAACAATTTTACCATCCAATTGACACTTGACAACAATGCAAGTGTCAAAAATGTGTCAAGAATCAGTGTACATATAGCAAAGTTCAATCGGTAAGACCCTCGCGACATGTACACTATGGTGAACACTATAGTTTACACTTTTTCCTGTGACATTATCCTGTTGGACAGTTTAAATTTCAAATAGTTTTCTCATCTAATTAATACTTGACAACAATGCAAGTGTCAAACAACGTGTCAAAAATCACTATAAAAATGGTAAAGTTCAATCGGTAAGAACTTTGCGACATGTACACTTCAATTTACACTTTGCCACGTGACATTACCCTATTGGACGGTTTAAATTTCAAACAGTTTTTCCATCCAGTTGACACTTGAAAAAATGCAAGTGTCAAACAACATATTAAAACTTAGTGTACAAATAGCAAAGTTCAATAGGTAAGAACCTTGCTACATGTACACTATGGTGTACACTTTAGTTTACACTTTGCCGCTTGACATTACCCGCTTGGATAATTTAAATTTCAGATAGTTTTCCCATCCAATTGACACTTGACAACAATGCAAGTGTCAAACAACGTGTCAGAAATCAGTGTACAAATAGGTAAGTTCAATCGGTTAGAACCTTGGGACATGTATGCTTTAGTTTTCACTTTGCCACATGACATTACCCTGTTGGACAGCTTAAATTTGAAATAGTTTTCCCATCCAATTGACACATGACAGCAACACAAGTGTCAAACAACATGTCAAAAATCAGTGTACAAATAACAAAGTTCAATCGGTAAAGGCCATGCCATATGTACACTATGGTGTACAATTCAGTTTACACATTGCCACGTGACATTACCCTGTTGGACAATTTAAATTTCGAATGGTTTTCACATCCAATTAACACTTGACAACAATTCAAGTGTCAAACAACTTGTCCAAAATCAGTGTAAAAATAGCTAAGTTCAATCGGTAAGAACCTTGCTACATGTACACTATGCTGTACACTTTAGTTTTCACTTTGCCATGTGATATTACCCCGTTGGACAGTTTAAATTTCAAGCAGTTTTCTCATCCGATTGACATTTGACAACAATGCAAGTGTCAAACAACGTGTCAGAAATCAGTGTACAAATAGGTAAGTTCAATCGGTTAGAACCTTGGGACATGTACACTTTAGTTTTCACTTTGCCACATGACATTACCCAGTTCGACAGTTTAAATTTGAAACAGTTTTCCCATCCAATTGACACATGACAGCAACACAAGTGTCAAACAACATGTCAAAAATCAGTGTACAAATAACAAAGTTCAATCGGTAAGGGCCATGCCATATGAACACTATGGTGTATAATTCAGTTTACACATTGCCACGTGACGTTACCCTGTTGGACAATTTAAATTTTGAATGATTTTCACATCCAATTAACACTTGACAATAATTCAAGTGTCAAACAACTTGTCCAAAATCAGTGTAAAAATAGCCAAGTTCAATCGGTAAGAACCTTGCTACATGTACACTATGTTGTACACTTTAATTTTCACTTTACCATGTGATACTACCCCATTGGACAGTTTAAATTTCAAATAATTTTCTCATCCTATTGACATTTGACAACAATGTAAGTGTCAAACAACGTGTCAAAAAATAGTGTACAAATAGCAAAGTTCAGTCGGTAATAACCTTGCTATATGTACGCTATGGTGTACACTTTAGTTTACACTTTGCAACATGACGTTACCCTATTGGACAGTTTAAGTTTCAAACAATTTTTTCATCCAATAGGCACTTAACAATAATGCAAGTGTCAAACGATGTGTCAAAAATCAATATACTAATAGCAAAGTTCAATCGATGAGGACAGTGCTACATGTACACTCTGGTGTACACTTCAGTTTACACTTTGCCACGTGACATTACCCTGTTGGAAAACATAAATTTAAAATAGTTTTCAGATCCAATTAATAATTGACGATAATACAAGAGTCAAACAACGTGTCGATAAAAAGTGTAAAAGTAGCAAAGTTCAATCGGTAGGAACCTTGCTACATGTACACTATGGTGTATACTTTAGTTTACACTTTGCTACGTGACATTACCCTGTTGGACAGTTTAAATTTCAAACAATTTTCCCATCCAATTGACACTAGACAACAATGCAAGTGTCAAACAATGTGTCAAAAATCAGTGTAGAAATGGCAAAGTTCAATCGGTAAGGACCGTGCTACTTGTACGCTATGGTGTACATTTTAGTTTACACTTTGCCACGTGACATTACCCTGTTGGACAGTTTAAATTTCAAATAGTTTTCCCATCCAATTGATTACATATAGCAAAGTTCAATCGGTAAGGACCGTGCTACTTGTACGCTATGGTGTACATTTTAGTTTACACTTTGCCACGTGACATTACCCTGTTGGACAGTTTAAATTTCAAATAGTTTTCCCATCCAATTGACACTTGACAACAACACAAGTGTCAAACAACTCGTCAAAAAGCCGTGTACAAATGGCAAAGTTCAATCGGTAAGAACCTTGCTATATATACACTATGGTGTACACTTTAGTTTACACTTTGCCACGCGATATTATCTTGTTGGACAGTTTAAATTTCAAACAGTTTTTCCATCCAATTAACACTTGACAACAATGCAAGTGTCAAACACGATGTCTAAAATCAGTGTAAAAATAGCAAAATTCAATTGGCAAGAACCTCGCGACATGTACACTATGATGTACACTTTAGTATACACTTTGCCACGTGACATTATCCTGTTGGACAGTTTAAATTTCAAGCAGTTTTTCCATCCAATTGACACTTGAAAAGAATGGAAGTGTCAAACAACGTGTCCAAATCAAAGTAAAATTGCAAAGTTCAATCGATAATAACTTTGCAAGATGTACACTATGGTGTACACTTTAGTTTACACTTTGCCACATGACATTACTCTCTTAGATAGTTTAAATTTCAAATAGTTTTCCTATCCAACTGACACTTGACAACAACACAAGTGTGTGAACTAACATGTCAAAAATCAGTGTACATATCGCAATGTTCAATCAGTAAGAGCCTCGCGACATGTACACTATGGTGCACACGATAGTTTACACTTTGTCACGTGACATTACCCTGTTCGACAGTTTAAAATTCAGACAGTTTTCTCATTCAATTGACACTAGACAACAATGCAAGTGTCAAACAACGTGTCAAAAATCAATGTACAAATAGCAAAGTTCAAACGGTAAGGACCGTGCTACATGTACACTATGGTGTACATTTTAGTTTACACTTTGCCACGTGACATTACGTTGTTGGACAGTTTAAATTTCAAATAGTTTTTGCATCAAATTTACACTTGACAGCAATGCAAGTGTCAAACAACATGTCCAAAAGCAGTGTACAAATAGCAAAGTTCAATCGGTAATAACCTCATGACATGTAGACTATGGTGTACACTTTAGTTTATACTTTGCCACATGACAATACCCTGTTGGACAGTTTAAATTTCAAACAGTTTTACCATCCAATTGACACTTGACAACAACACAAGTGACAAACAACGTGTCAAAAATCAGTGTACAAATACCAATGTAAAAACTCAGCGTACAAATAGCAAAGTTCAATCGGTAAGGACCGTGCTACATTACACTATGGTGTATACTTTAGTTTACACTTTGCCATGTGACATTATCCTGTTGGACAGTTTAAATTTCAAATAGTTTTTCCATTCAATTGACACTTAACAAAATGCAAGTGTCAAACAACATGTTAAAAATCTATGTACAAATAGAAAAGTTCAATCAGTAAGAACCTTACGACATGTACACTTTAGTTTACACTTTGCCACGTGACATTACCCTGTTGGACAACTTAAATTTCAAACAGTTTTTCCATCCAATTTACACATGACGACATGCGCAAGTGTCAAACAACGCGTCAAAAATCTGTGTACATATAGCAACGTTCAATCGATAAGAACCTCGCGACATGTAGACTTTGGTGCACACTATAGTTTACACTTTGTCACATGACATTATCCTGTTGGACAGTTTAATTTTCAAACCGTTTTCCCATCCAATTGACACTTGACAACAATGTAAGTGTCAAACAATGTGTTGAAAATTAGTGTACGAATAGCATAGTTTAATTGGTAAGAACCTTGCTACATGTGCACTATGGTGTACACTTTAGTTTACACTTTGCCACGTGAAATTACCCTGTTGGACTGTTTAAATTTCAAATAGTATTCCCATCCAATTTAAACTTGACAACAATGCAAGTTCAAACAACGTGTCAAAAATTAGCGTACAAATAGCAGAGTTCAATCAGTAAGAACCTTGCGACATGTACATTTTAGTTTACACTTTTTCACGTGACATTACCCTGTTGGATAGTTTAGATTTCAAACAATTTTCCCATTCAATTTACACTTAACAACAATACAAGTGTCAAACAAAGTGTAAAAAATCAGTGTACAAATAGCAAAGTTCAATTGGTAAGAATCTTGCGACATGTACACTATGGTGTACACTTTAGTTTACACTTTTTCACGTGACATTCCCCATTTGGACAGTTTAAATTTCAAATAGTTTTCCCATCCAATTGACACTTGACAACAATGCAAATGTCAAACAACGTGTCGTAAATCAGCGTACAAATAGCAATGTTCAATTGGTAAGAACCTTGCTACATGTACACTATGGTGTACACTTTAATTTACACTTTGCCATGTGATATTACCCTATTGGACAGTTTGAATTTCAAATAGTTTTTCCATCCAATTTGTCACGCCCCCAAATTAACATTGATATCTATGCACAACCTAGATATAGAATTTTACATATATATATTTTTTGTTCTAGTTTGTTAACTTCTAATCACCTGTGACACGATTATATAACATATCAAAACCTAAAATCAGTGTTGGATAGTTTAAATTTCAAACAATTTTCCCATTCGATTTATACTTAACAACAATGCAAGTGTTAAACAAAGTGTCAAAAATCAGTGTACAAATAGCAAAGTTCAATTGGTAAGAACCTTGCGACATGTACACTATGGTGTACACTTTAGTTCACACTTTTTCACGTGACATTCCCCATTTGGACAGTTTAAATTTCAAATAGTTTTCCCATCCAATTGACACTTGACAACAATGCAAATGTCAAACAACGTGTCGTAAATCAGCGTACAAATAGCAATGTTCAATCGGTAAGAACCTTGCTACATGTACACTATGGTGTACACTTTAGTTTACACATTGCCACGTGATATTACCCTATTGGATAGTTTGAATTTCAAATAGTTTTTCCATCCAATTTGTCACGCCCCCAAATTAACATTGATATTTATGCACAACCTAGATATAGAATTTTACATATATATATTTTTTGTTCTAGTTTGTTAACTTCTAATCACCTGTGACACGATTATATAACATATCAAAACCCAAAATCATATCGCCGTAATCCAACATATATATTTTGAGCTTACAAACATGTCTACAGGCCATTTCAAAAGTACACTATATAGGATTCCAAAATATAACCCAACAGATAGCAGCCTACAAAATAACCCTACAGGTCGTCATCCATGTAAATCGAACTCTGGAATCCTATAGGAGCTCCACAACTAGCCATGCTCTTTATGTGGTTCCATTATCACCTACAATGCAAGAACTACATAAGCCAATGCTTAGTAAGCAAAATCAAGCATGTCCTGAACATGAGTAATAACGACATATGACACCATGCCATTTACTTTAAAATCACGATAAAAAGTATCATATTTCAATATTCGTCAAAGTCGATTAGAAATCATTTCACTTGAAATCTTTCATTTCATTGGACCCTTGACTCACCTACTATGCACCGGATAGAGCTCTGCATAATATCAATATCAATAATCAAATGGCCAGTATGAAATCGACATCGATGAGTGGACCATCCTCTCATGACCACTAGAGGCCCATCCCCTGACTACCCCCATGATCACCCAAGAAGTCTGCCACCCGACAGCGCCAATAATCATAATATCACAAAGGCATAGTTGAGTGGTCCGCCTTCCCGTGATCACTAAAGGCCCATCCCGTGTCTACCTTTGCAATCACCCAGGAAGTAACACCCGCAATGCCAAACATATCACATAAGCATGCCTCACATGCCTCGGTGCCCTAGTAGTGGTCAATAAAATATTTATAATGAAACTCACTTTGAAATCATGTTTGCATGCAAGATTTTCAACCATGTCACATGTCGTGCATGCTTATGAAAATGCTCATAAATGATGTATTTAATGAAAATCGATGTCAATAGGTTACGCAACCTCATACTCAATGATCGTAACCACCATATGATGTACTATAAGCCTCTTATCAAAGTTATGTAGATATTTCAACATTACTATGTCACATATACTAGGTTCTTGCATCGTAGTTGCAAATGGATTTTCACTTACCTTTCACCTTTGTGTGTGCAAGCTTCTATAGAGATTAGATCAATATCCTTTTTCACTCGAAGTCAGAAAATCACCTGTATTACCATTTAATATACAAGAGAATCCTCAATTTAATAACCTTAACGCACAAAATCCCAAAATACATCCATTCTTACCAAAATAATTTAGATGGAATCATCATTTCAAGTTACCAATGGCATTACAAACTTATCCCATAAATCTGGCTATTTCTCGAGTCAAATTATGAACGTCAATGTCATCCAGTTGTTGTTGACAACCAAGTACCCTTAGAATCTATTTTCTAGTCCCAGGAATGATTAATGTACATATAAATGCTGAAATCACATTAAACACAAAATTAAACAGAATCTGTTTTCAGATTTCCCTTACCGTCCAATTGTTTTTCCAATCCCTTTTCACCCCCTTATCTATATCCAATGACTCCGAAATTTTTACCACATTTCTATAACATGTATGTGAAGGTAATCATGATCTAAAGTCGTGACAAGTAAAGTGTTCTCAGCCTCAGAACAATTCATTTCTACAACACTAAAATCAGACAGTTTCCATTGTGACAGTTTTCGGTTTCTATTTTATTAGCATGTTACCAATCAGATTTCAAGCTATTAGAAGGCCATTTATATCCTCATAAATATCATGTAAAAACATTCATTTACATAGATACAAGTTATATCTTAAGTATTATCCAAAATCAAAGTTTAAACCATCCAAATTCATCAATCAACACATCTCTATTTCTGTTGGTTTCTTTCAGGTTCTTGTACTTGATTACCCCTCTTTTTGCCATCATAAAATCATAAAAAACCCTTATAATTAACCTCAAGTAAGTTTAGAGTTTTAGAATATTATAAAACACCCAAAAGGACTAAAGAAAAACTTCAAAACCGTGACTTTAACTAACCTTTACAAACTGCAATCCCAGCTTCTTACTTTTCTATCTCTCTTTGCTTCCTTTGCTCTCCATTTCACTTGGGGATATATTTGGATGTTTAAATGTCTTATCCAAGAGATGTATCAGTAGCCTCAAGGGTTGGAGTCGTGAATGATGCTTAAGGATGAAGGAAAGTGTAATTAAAAGACAAGTATCATCAAAGCATGAGCTGTCCAAGCAGGAGGTGGATTCATGCAGCAAACTTTGACCTTTCCCTTACCTTATATGGAGGCATATGTGTCTTATAAGATGTATATCTATCCAATATAAAGTGATAATGATTTTGGAGACGTGATGGAAGTCTTAAGGCTGAAGGAATTAAATGTTCGATTGACAAGTTTTCACAAGGTAAGTAGGAGGTGTCTCCGTTGTAGCAACATTTGACTTTCTTTCTATTATCTTTGGATCCATTTATGATATAAAATATTTATATTCGTCCTATATTCAGTTCTTAGGGAGTGTGACACGAAATTGATGCCTTAAGCCCAAAGCAATTGGGCGTTAACATGACAACTATCCCAAGCATGAGGTGTCCAAGCACGATCTGTCTTCATTGCAGCCATACTTGACTTTCAACCATTATATTTGGATGCATTTGTGACTTTTAAGATTTATATATCTATCCTATATTAAGTTTTTAGGGAGTATAGACGAGATCGATGCCTTAAGGTTGAAGAAATTGAGTGTTAAAATGATAAACATCCCAAGCACGATGTGTACAAGCAAGAGGTGGTCACTTGAAGCAAAAACCTGATTTTATATCTATCATTGCAGGTAAAAATCAAGTATCCTTGGCTTATTTTGACATGCTTACAACCCCTTTCACTTGTCCTAAGATCCTAAAGTATTTTACAGAGTTAATTTCTCAACCGTTCATTTAAATTCTTACCCGATTGACACCCAATTCTCTACCGATTTCAACAATTCGCACCTCAATATTTATAATGTCATATGAGACATATATTATTGCATTGTGATCATGCCACTTCATGCCTCACATTCCAAATGTGTCAATTACCTATCTAGGATTTAAGATGACCTCGGTCCACCGAATGGAAAGCTTGAACCTTTGTCGATACTAATTTCTGACCTTTTCGATTTCCATTATTTACCAAGCTAATCTTCAACATTTAGTTAACCTAATTTTCTATAATAACTCAATGTGAAATTCACTACTTAGGTCAAGGAGTCAAATATCATCACTATATAAAGATTTTAAAGCCTCGATGATCAAACACACGTTTTTAATAGAAAGTAATTAGGAAATTGATGCAAATGACAATGTAATTAGCATGGAATGCATGAATCATATTGGCCAAATGTAGAATGTGAAGTTTGGGGTATTACACAATTGACACTTGACAACAATGCAAGTGTCAAACAACATGTCAAAAATCAGCGTACAAATAGGAAAGTTCAATCGATAAGGACCGTGCTACATGTACACTATGGTGTACACATTAGTTTACACTTTGCCACGTGATATTATCCTATTGGACAGTTTAAATTTCACACAGTTTTCCCATCCAATTGACACTTGACAACAATGCAAGTTTCAAACAACGTGTCTAAAATTAGTGTACAAATAGCAAAGTTCAATCGGTAAGAACCTCGCGACATGTACACTATGGTGTAAATGTTCATTTACAGTTTTCCACGCGACATTTCCCTATTGGACAGTTTAAATTTCAAACAGTTTTTCCATCCAATTGACACTTGACAACAATTTAATTCTCAAACAACGTGTCCAAAATCAGTTTACAAATTGCAAAGTTCAATCAGTAAAAATCTTAAATTTCAAGCAGTTTTCCCATCTAATCGACACTTGACAACAATGCAAGTCTCAAACAATTTGTCCAAAATCAATGTACAAATTGCAAAGTTCAATCAGTAAGAACCTTGGTACATGTACACTATGGTGTATACTTTAGTTTACACTTTGCTACGTGACATTACTCTATTGGACAGTTTAAATTTCAAACGGTTTTCCCATCCAATTGACACTTGACAACAATACAAGTGTTAAACAATTGTAGCAAGGTTCTTACTGATTGAAGTTTGCTATTTGTACACTAATTTTGGACACGTTGTTTGACACTTGAATTGTTGTCAAGTGTCAATTGGATGGAAAAACTGTTTGAAGTTTAAACTGTCCAATTGGGTAATATCACGTGGCAATGTGTAAACTAAAGTGTACATCATAGTGTACTTGTAGCAAGGTTCTTAGTGATTGAACTTTGCTATTTGTACACTGATTTTTGACCCGTTGTTTGACACTTCCATTGTTGTCAAGTGTTAATTGGATGGGAAAACTATTTGAAATATAAACTTTCCAACAAGGTAGTGTCACATGGAAAACTGTAAATTAATGTGTACACCATAGTGTACATGTAGCAAGGTCCTTATCGATTGAACTTTGTTATTTGTACACTGATTTTTGACACGTTGTTTAACGCTTGCATTGTTGTCAAGTGTCAATTGGATTGAAAATTTGTTTGAAATTTAAACTGCCCAACAAGGTAATGTCACATGGCATAGTGTAAGCTAAAGTATATACCATACTGTACATGTTGCAAAGTTCTTACCGATTGAACTTTGCTATTTGTACACTGATTTTTGACACGTTATTTGACACTTGCATTGTTGTCAAGTGCCAATTGGATGGGAAAACTGTTTGATATTTAAACTGTCCAATAGGATAATGTCATGTGGGAAAGTATAAACTAAAGTGTACAACATAGTGTACATGTAGCAATGATGCGAACCCCGTAGCAACTTAGTCTACAAACCCCACAAATAGATTGATGCGGAACCTAGGAACGCCAATTGATAATCAGTTTGGAATGAACCCAACAAAGTGAAACAAAAAACCCAAAGATAATGGTGATGCAATGGACCCCTTTCTTACAAATTGAAGAACCCATGATCCGGTGTTAAACGCCACAAGGAATTACCCTTCATAAGTTCGATTTATTGTTCAATTTGGAAGAGCAAAGAAGAAAGCTATAATCTCTCAATATAATGTTAAAAGTTTTTTTACAATAGAAAATACTACTCCTATTTATACTAAAACCTAAAATATCATAAATAGAATAAAATCCCGTGCAAAAATCAAGAAGAATTATAAAAAGATTACAATTCTAATCAAATTAGGAAACTCGTGAAAAATTACAATTTGGTCCTCGACTTTGTTCTATGCGGTCGCATAGTTCATTTAATTTTCCCCTGGAATTCCCTATCGGCATACATGCGACCACAAGGATGTGGTCGCATAGTTCACACTGCTGCTTCCAACTTCCATTGCTCGTATCATATTGATCCAAGTCTCTTTGGCCTTCGACCCCAACATGACACTGGCTCCATTTTACGTCCCAAACATGGTTTCATCATTAGTGGCTTTTACTAGCAACCCCATTGCCTCTTTAACTCGTTTCGCTCTTGATCGCATCATCGAGCCTTCTTCAATAATCAACAGGTCTTGGGTCGACCTTCCCTTTGTGACTCCCGCATCTTAGATCATATCTCCCTTTTCAAGAGGATTCATCCTCGAATCTACACCTGCATCAAAGAGAGATAGATCAGCAACGTTTAATGTAGCTAAAACATTATTTTCACCTGGAAGATCCACTTTGTATGCATTATCATTTATCTTTTCAATGACTTGGAATGGACCATCTCCTCGTGGCTGCAATTTTGACTTCCTCTGCTCGGGAAAACACTCCTTTCTAAAATGTACCCAGACCCAATCACCTAGTTCAAATGTTATGAGCTTTCTTCCTTTGTTTGCCTTTAACGCAACTAGCTTACTCTTTTCTTCAATTTGCATCTGAACCTTTTCGTGGAGTGATTTTACCAACTCACTTTCCTCTTACCATCCAAGCTACCTCATTCATTCACAGGTAAAGGTAACAAATCCAAAGGAGTTAATGGATTAAATCCATACACAATTTCAAATGGTGAATAAGAAGTAGTCAAATGCACAGCATGATTATAAGCAAGCTTAATAAATGGCAAGCAATCTTCCTAACTTTTTAAGTTCTTATTAATCACTGTTCGAAGTAATTGAGTCATGGTCCTATTTACTACTTCACTTTGACCATCACAAGTTGTAGAAAATTACAATTTAGTTCCTAAATTATTCCACAAAACACGCCAGAAATGACTCCAAAATTTGACATCTCGGTCCGACACAATACTCTTAGGGACTCCATGCAAACGTACTATCTCCCTAAAGAATAAATCAGCAATGTTAGTGGCATCATCAGTTTTGTGACACGGTATAAAATGTACCATTTTACTAAACCTATCAACCACTACAAAGATAGAATCCCGACCTTTCTTTGTCCTAGGTAACCCCCAACACAAAATTCATAGAAATATCCACCCAAGGTTCACTAGGCACAGGTAAAGGTGTGTACAAGCCATGGGGTAAAACCTTTGATTTAGCCTATTTACAAGTTATGCACTTCTCACAAATTCGTTCTACATCACTACGCATTCTAGGCCAGTAAAAGTGTTCCCCTAACATGTCTAAAGTCTTTTGAATCCCAAAATGACTCATTAGACCCCCACTGTGTGCTTCCCTTACCAATAATTCACGCATTGAACAATTTGGAATGCACAACCTATCTTCCCTAAACAAATATCCTTCATGTCTATAAAATTAATCAATAGCCATTTTAGCACATGAATTAAAAATGTTTGAGAAATCAATGTCACTTTCATACATGCTCTTGATATGTTCAAAACCAAGTAATTTCGCACTTAGAGAGTTAATAAGCACGTACTTTCACGACAATGCATCTGCAACTATATTTTCATTACCTTGCTTATACTTGATGATGTACAGAAATGTCTCTATGAACTCTATCCACCTCGCATGTCGCTTGTTCAACTTACCTTGACCTCGCAAGTGCTTTAGGGACTCCTTATACACCAACAACAACACTTGTCTTTTATCACTAAAAGCCCTTTTTAATTCACTTACCCTCGGAAAGAAGTTTACCTTTGGCTTTTCTCTCCGCTCAGCTGACTATTTTTCTCTTCACTCAACTGACTCCTTTTCTCTCCTCTCATGTGGCCTCTCTCTCTTTTCCCCTTTGTCGACCACCTCACTATCTTCTCTCTTATTCACAGGCTCACTATCTTCTCTCCTTTTTGTAAATTCTCTCGCTTGCCTTTCTTCCTCATTTCTTAGTTTTATTTGGTCTTCATACACCTAAGCCGGTGTTAATGGTGCAAGAGTAATGGACCTCTCATCCATGACAAAGCTATACTGATTACTTTACCCATCATGTGTAACCTTCCTATCAAATTGCCAGGGTCTCCCCAGTAGAATATGACCCATTTACATGGGCACCACATCACATACAACCTTGTCACTATATCTTCCAATCGAGAAATTAATTAACACCCGCTTATTTACCCTAACTTCTCCACTCTCATTCAACCACTACAATTTATAAGGCTTAGGGTGTCTCAATAATGCTAAACCCAATTTCTCAACTAAAGTTGTGCTAGCCACATTTGTGCAACTCCCACCATCAATAATCAAGCTACATACTTGATCGTGGACGTGGCAACAAGTGTGGAATATGTTCTCCCACAGCTGCTCTGAATCATCTATCTTGATTTGAGTGTTAAGTGCTCGCCTCGAGACCAGCAGTTCCCCAATGGCAAATTTTGTCTCATCTTCACCACCAATATTCTCATACGCTGGCATCATCACTTACCACATCCTAATTGTCCCGCAACACCATGGTTCGTTTGTTAGGACCTGAGATGCAATATGTCCCGACCCCAAACACCTGAAAACTTGATATCTTGGTTTCGTTATGGTTGTGGCTCCAATTTTGGTGCTGTCTTATTAGCACTTTCTTCTTTCCCATTCCACCATTCATTTCTTCCTTTGGTTACTGCTTCATTCCCCTTATTATTATCATCCCACTTCTGTAACGCCCCGAATTCTTTAGCAACCCGGAACGTTACCAAACGTTGGGTAATTCTAACTCCTTCAATAATTAACTATTCGGCCTATTTAATAAAGGTATAAAATCTGAAACTTATTTTCACTTTGGTCCTTCAACTATAAAGATATTCGCATAGATCCAAATTAACCATAGAAATAACCAATTAACTTGTATAAGGACATAACTGAACTTTGCATTCCTATTAAATAAATTAATGCTAAGTAAAAATTTGGGATTTTACAACTTCGACTTCCAATTTGGGTTAGAAGACGACGTATTCACCGCCTGCCTCGTCGTCCCCTTCCTCTTCAGTTGTTTCTCCACCTTCATGGCTACATGCAACATGTCCTCCAGCTCCACGTAATGCTGTAATTTCACTACATTAGCAATTTCTCAATTTAGACCGTTTAAAAATCGTGCCATGGTAGCTTCCCGATCCTCCACCACATTTGCCCTGATCATAAGTATTTCCATTTCCTTGTGATAATCCTCTACGCTCCTCGACCCTTGATATAGGCTCTGCAACTTCTGATGGATCTCCCTATAGTAGTGGTTAGGAATGAACTGCTTCCTCACCAATGCCTTCAAATCCTCCTAAGTACTAATTAGTCTTCCGCTACACCGTCGCTGTGTAGTAACCACTTGATCCCACCAAGTTATTGCGTAGTCAGTGAACTCTATCACTGCTAACTTCACCTTCTTCTCCTTCAAATAATTATAGCATTCAAAAATTAATTCCAACTTCCTTTCCCACTCCAAATACGCCTCTAGATCACTCCTACCCTTAAATTGAGGAATGGACATTTTGATATTTTCCATACTCCCATCTGACTCATCTCCGTAACTATTCCTAACCCGTCATTCAGGCCTACCACCTCTATTCCTCATCCGTCCCATTCACACTTCTCCATAATCCTCATCATTCCATTCACTACTCACCTCAAATGTTTTCCGTTCCATCCTATGCTCCGCCTCCTCGGCCTCCTGGCATTAGATACCTCCGCCCGCGGCTCCCTACTGAGATTAGCTATTGATGTATCCATCATCGTCATCTAGGTTTTCTGCTTAGCCCTCCAAGCATCTTGTTGATCCAGCCTATCTCTAACAACCCCAAAAGCAAGTTCAAACCACTGTATCAAATTCTCTGATGTGCTGTTGTGATAGCTGTGTTGGTTCGAGTTGGAACCTTCTTGTTCAGACATTCTCTCAATTTCTGCCTCACCAAATTCACTCAGAATCACACAATTGGCTTTTACCCTCTAATGAGCTCACCACTCTGCCTTTTACCACTCAATGCTTTCACCAAGTGCTTCCAAGAACAATAACGAACTCATCGGAGTAAAACTTATGAATTCAACCTGAAATGAGATTCAAGAGAATTATTGGCAAAGGATTGAAAACAAATGGAATGAAATTCGAATGGACTCAATAAAATTTCAATAGAAATTTGACAAAATTGAAGAATTGAAAAGACTTTGGAATTTAGGAATTGATTATGACTTTGTTGGTAGTAAGTCAAGCAATTAATAATTTTTTTCTTTGACGTGAACAGTAACTTTTTTTTTTAATATCCGGATGAACAGTAACATTTTTTTCTAAAGAAAAGACTATAATACCAATGAAAAAAATACGGATTGATGGAATGAATTGAAGAATGACTCAAGAACAAGAGAGAAACTTGGAAATCAAGAAAAAATATGACCCAAAAAAAAAAACCTGATTAAATTGGAACCTAAGTTCTGATACCAACTGATGTGAACCCCATAGAAACTTAGACTACGAACCCCACAAATAGATTGATGCAGAACCCAAAAACGCCAATTGATGATCAATTTGGAATGAACCCAACAAAGTGAAACAAAAACCCAAAGATAACGGTGATGCAATGGACTCCTTGCTTACAAATTGAAGAACCCATGATCCAGTGTTGAACGCCATAAGGAATTACCCTTGATAAGTTCAATTTATTGTTCAATTCAGAAGAACAAAGAAGAAAACAATAATCTCCCAATATAATGTTAAAAGTTTTTTTATAATAGAAAATACTACACCTATTTATACTCAAACCTAAAATATCATAAAAGGAATAAAATCCCGTGCAAAAATCAAGAAGAATTATAAAAAGATTACAATTCTAATCAAATTAGAAAACTCGCGAAAAATTGCAATTCGATCCTCGACTTTGTTCTATGCGGTCGCATAGTTCATTTAATTTCCCCCCTGAAATTCCCCGTCGGTATACATGCGACCGCATAGGGATTATAACTATGCAATCGCATAGTTCACATTGCTGCTTCCAACTTCCATTGCTCGTATCATATTGATCCAAGTCTCTTCGGCCTTCGACCCCAACATGACACTGGCTCCATTTTGCGTCCCAAACATGGTTTCATCATTAGTGGTTTTGACGAGAAACCCCGTTGCCTCTTTAACTTGTTTCGCTCTCGATTGCGTCATCGACCCTTCTTCAATATTCAACGTGTCTCAGTTCAGCCTTCCCTTTGTGACTCTCGCTTCTTGGACCATATCAAGTAAGGTCCTTACCGATTGAACTTTGCTATTAGTACACTGATTTTAGACACGTTATCTAACACTTGCATTGTTGTCGGATGGGAAAACTGTTTGAAATTTAAACTGTCCAACAGGGCAATGTCACGTGGTAAAGTGTATAACATAGTGTACATGTAGCAAGGTTCTTATCGATTGAAATTTGCTACTTGTACACTGATTTTGGACATGTTGTTTGACACTTGCATTGTTCACAAGTGTCCATCGGATGAGAAAATTGTTTGAAATTTAAACAGTCTAACAGGACAATGTCACGTGGTAAAGTGTAAATTAAAGTGTACACCATAGTGTACATGTAGGAAGGTCCTTATCAATTGAACTTTGCCACTTGTACACTTATTTTTAACAAGTTGTTTGACACTTGCATTGTACATCATAGTGTACATGTAAGAAGGTCCTTACCAATTGAACTTTGCTATTTGTACACTAATTTTTAACAAAGTTGTTTGACACTTGCATTGTTGTCAAGTGTCAAATGGATGGAAAAACTATTCGAAATTTAAATTGTCCAATAGAGTAATGTCACGTGGCAAAGTGTAAACTTAAGTGTACACCATAGTGTACACATAGCAATGTTCTTACCATTGAACTTTGGTATTTGTACACTGATTTTTAACACTTTGTTTGACACTTGCATTGTTATCAAGTGTCAATTGGATGGGAAAACTATTTGAAATTTAAACTGTCCAACAGGGTAATGACACGTGGTAATGTGTAAACAAAGGTGTACACCATAGTGTACATGTCGCAAGGTTCTTACCGATTGAATTTTGCAATTTGTACACTGATTTTTGACACGTTGTTTGACATTTGAATTTTTATCAACTGTCAATTGGATGGAAAAACTATTTGGAATTTAAACAGTCCTGCAGGGTAATGAAATGTGGCAAAGTGTAAACTAGGGTGTACACCATAATGTACATGTCGCAAGATTCTTACCCATTGAACTTTGCTATTTGTACACTAATTTTTAATACGTTGTTTGACACTTGCATAGTTCTCCAGTGTTAATTGGATGGGAAGCTAGTTTGAAATTTAAACTATTAAACAGGGTAATGTCACGTGGCAAAATGCAAACTAAACTGCATACCATAGTGTACATGTAGTATGGTTTTTACCGATTGAACTTCGCTATTTTTACACTGATTTTTTACACGTTGTTTGACACTTGCATTGTTGTCAAGTGTCAATTGGATGGAAAAACTGTTGGAAATTTAAACTCTCCAACAGGATAATTTCACCTGACAAAGTGTTAACTAAAGTGTACACCATAGTGTACATGTAGCAAGGTTCTTACCGATTGACTTTGCTATTTGTACACTAATTTTTGACACATTGTTCGACACTTGCATTGTTGTCAAGTGTTAGTTGGATGGAAAAATTATTTGAAATTTAAACTGCCCAACAGTGTAATGTCACGTGACAAAGTTTAAACTAATGTGTACACCATAGTGTACATGTAGCAAGGTCCTTACCGACTGAACTTTGCTACTTGTAAACTAATTTTTGACACGTTGTTTGACACTTGCATTGTTGTCAAGTATCAATTGAATGGGAAACTATTGGAAATTTAAGCAGTCCAACAGGGTAATGTCAGTTGGAAAATGTAAATTAAAGTGTACACCATACTGTACATGTGGCAAGGTCCTTACTGATTGAACTTTGCTATTTGTACACTGATTTTTGATATGTTGTTTGACACTTGCATTGTTGTCAAGTGTTAATTGGATTTGAAAACTATTTGAAATTTAAACTGTCCAACAGTGTAGTGTCACGTGGCAAACTATAAACTAAAGTGTACACCATAGCGTACATGTAGCAAGGTTCTTACCGATTGAACTTTGTTATTTATACACTGATTTTTGACACGTTATTGGACACTTTCATTGTTGTGAAGTGCCAATTGGTTGGGAAAACTATTTGAAATTTAAACTGTCCAACAGGGTAATCTTACGTGGCAAAGTGTAAACTAAAGTATACTCAATAGTGTACATGTCGCGAGGTTCTTATCGATTGAACTTTGCTATTTGTAGACTGATTTTTGACACGTAGTTTAACACTTGCATTGTTGTCAAGTGTCAATTGGATGTGAAAACAGTTTGAAATTTAAGCTGCCCAACTGGGTAATGTCACGTGGCAAAGTATAAACTTAAGTATACACCATAATGTACATATCGTAAGGTTCTTATCGATTCAACTTTGCTATTTGTACACTGCTATTCGACACATTTGACACATGCATTGTTGTCAAGTGTCAATTGGATGGAAAAAATATTTGAAACTTAAACTGTCCAATAGGGTAATGTCACATGGCAAAGTGCAAATTAAAGTCTACACCATAGTGTACATGTAGCGAGGTCCTTATCGATTGAACTTTACTATTTGTACACTGATGTTTAACACGTTGTGTGACACTTCCATTGTTGTCAAGTGTCAATTAGATGGGAAAACCGTTTTAAATGTAAACTATCCAACAGGATAATGTCACGTGGTAAAGTGAAAACTAAAGTGTACATGTAGCAAGGTTCATACTGATTGAACTTTGCTATTTGTATACTGATTTTTTACACGTTGTCTGACACTTGCATTGTTGTCAAGTATCAATTGGATGGGAAAACTATTTGAAATTTATACTGTCCAGCAGGGTAATGTCACGTGATAAAGTGTAAACTAAACTGTGCACACCATAGTGTACATGAAGGAGGTTCTTACCAATTGAACTTTACTATTTGTATACTGATTTTTGACACGTTGTTTGACACTTGCATTGTTGTCAAGTGTCAATTGGATGGGAAAACTATTTGAAATTTATACTGTCCAACAGGATATTGTCACGTGGCAAAGTGTAAACTAAAGTGTACACCATAGTATAAATGTAGCAAGGTTCTTACCGATTAAACTTTACTATTTTTACATTGATTTTTGACACGTTGTTCGACACTTGCATTGTTGTCAAGTGTCAATTGGATGGGAAAAATGTTTGAAAGTTAAACTGTCCAACAGGGTAATGTCACGTGGTAAAGTGTAAACTAAAGTGTACACCATAGTGTACATGTAACAAGGTAATTACCGTTTAAACTTTGCTATTTCTACATTGATTTTTGACACGTAGTTTGACACTTGCGTTATTGTCAATTGGATGGAAAAATTGTTTGAAATTTAAACTGTCCAAAAGGCTAATATCACGTTGTAAAGTGTAAATTAAAGTATACACCATATTGTACATGTAGGAAGGTCCTTACCTATTGAACTTTGCTATTTGTACACTAATTTTTAGCAAGTTGTTTGACAGTTGCATTGTTGTCAAGTGTCAAATGGATGGGGAAACTATTTGAAATTTAAATTTTCCAATAGAGCAATGTCACGTAGCAAAGTGTAAACTAAAGTGTACACCATAGTGTACAGGTAGCAAAGTTTTTACCATTGAACTTTGGTATTTGCACACTGATTTTTAACACGTTGTTTGACACTTGCATTGTTGTCAAGTGTTAATTGGATGGGAAAACTGTTTTATATTTATACTGTCCAACCTGGTAATGTCACGTTGTAAAGTGTAAATTAAAGTGTACACCATAGTGTACATGTTGCAAGGTTCTTACCATTGAACTTTGCTATTTGTACACTAATTTTTGACACGTTGTTTGACACTTGCATTGTTGTCAAGTGTCAATTGGATGGGACAACTTTTTGAAATTTAAATTGTCCAACAGGGTAATGTCACGTGGCAAAGTGTAAACTAAAGTACACATTATAGTGTACATGTGGCAAGGTCCTTGCCGATTGAACTTATCTATTTCTATACTTATTTTTGACACTTTGTTCGATACTTGCGTTGTTTTCAAGTGTCAATTGGGTGGAAAAACTATTTGAAATTTAAACTTTCCAATAGGGTAATGACCCGTGACAAAGTGAAAACCAAAGTGTACACCATAATGTACATGTCGCAAGGTTCTTACCCATTCAACTTTGCTACTTGTACACTGATTTTAACACGTTGTTCGACACTTGCATAGTTGTCAAGTGTTAATTGGATGGGAAACTAGTTTGAAATTTAAACTGTTCAACAGGGTAATGTCATGTGGTAAAGTGTAAACTAAAGTGCATACTATAGTGTACATGTAGTATGGTTCTTACCGATTGAACTTTGCTATTTTTACACTAATTTTTGACACATTGTTTGACACTTGTATTTTTGTCAAGTGTCAATTGGATGGGAAAACTGTTTTAAATTTAAACTCTCCAATAGGATAATATCACCTGACAATGTGTAAACTAAAGTGTACATCATAGTGTACATGTAGCAAGGTTCTTACCGATTGAACTTTGCTATTTGTATACTAATTTTTGACACGTTGTTCGACACTTGCATTGTTGTCAAGTGTCAGTTGGATGGGAAAACTACTTGAAATTTAAATTGTCCAACAGTGTAATATCACGTGGCAAAGTTTAAACTAATGTGTACTCCATATTGTACATGTAGCAAGGTCCTTACCGACTGAACTTTGCTACTTGTAAACTAATTTTTGACACGTTTGACACTTGCATTGTTGTCAAGCGTCAATCGGATGGGAAAACTATTTGAAATTTAAGCAATCCAACAGAGTAATGTCAGTTGGAAAATGTAAATTAAAGTGTACACCATAGTGTACATGTGGCAAGGTCCTTACCGATAGAACTTTGCTATTTGTACACTAATTTTTGACATGTTTGACACTTGCATTGCTGTCAAGTGTTAATTGGATTTGAAAACTGTTTGAAATTTAAACTGTCCAATCGGGTAGTGTCACGTGGCAAACTATAAACTAAAGTGTACACCACAGTGTACATGTAGCAATGTTCTTACCAATTGAACTTTGCTATTTGTACACTGATTTTTGACACGATGTTGGACACTTTTGTTTTTGTCAAGTGTCAATTGGTTGGGAAAACTATTTGAAATTTAAACTGTCCAACAGGGTAATCTCACGTGGCAAAGTGTAAACTAAAATATACTCCATAGTGTATAGGTCGCGAGGTTCTTACCGATTGAACTTTGCTATTTGTAGACTGATTTTTGACACATTGTTTGACACTTGCATTGTTTTCAAGTGTCAATTGGATGGGAAAACTGTTTGAAATTTAAATTGTCCAACTGGGTAATGTCATGTGGCAAAGTATAAACTAAAGTGTACACCATAATGTACATATTGCAGGGTTCTTACCAATTCAACTTTGCTATTCGTACACTGCTATTCGACACGTTTGACACGTGCATTTTTGTTAAGTGTTAATTGGATGGGAAAACTATTTGAAACTTAAACTGTCCGATAGGGTAATGTCACGTGGCAAAGTGTAAACTAAAGTGTACACCATAGTGTACATGTAGCGAGGTCCTTACCGATTGAACTTTACTATTTGTACGCTGATGTTTGACACGTTGTGTGACACTTGCATTGTTGTCAAGTGTCAATTGGATGGAAAAACTGTTTGAAATTTATACTGTCCAACAGGGTAATGTCACATGGCAAAGTGTAAACTAAACTGTGTACACCATAGTGTACATGAAGGAGGTTCTTACCAATTGAACTTTGCTATTTGTACACTGATTTTTGACACATTGCTTGACACTTGCATGCATTTTTGTTAAGTATCAATTGGATAGAAAACTGTTTGAAATTTATACTCTCTAACAGGGAAATGTCACGTGGCAAAGTGTAAACTAAAATGTTCACCATAGTGTACATGTAGCGAGGCCCTTACCGATTGACCTTTACTATTTGTACACTGATTTTTGACACATTGTGTGACACTTGCATTGTTGTCAATTGTCAATTGGATGGGAAAACTATTTTAAATGTAAACTGTCCAACCGGGTAATATCACGTGGCAAAGTGAAAACTAAAGTGTACATGTAGCAAGGTTCATACTGATTGAACTTTGCTATTTGTATACTAATTTTTTACACGTTATTTGACACTTACATTGTTGTCAAGTGTCAATTGGATGGGAAAACTATTTGAAATTTATACTATCCAACAAGGTAATGTCACGTGGCAAAGTGTAAACTAATCTGTGTACACCATAGTGTACATGAAGAAGGTTCTTACCGATTGAATTTTACTATTTGTACACTAATTTTTAACACGTTGTTTGACACTTGCATTGTTGTCAAGTGTCAAATGGATGGGAAAACTGTTTGAAATTTGTACGTCCAACATGGTAATATCACGTGGTAAAGTGTAAACTAAAGTGTACACTATAATGTAAATGTAGCAAGGTTCTTACCGATTAAACTTTGCTATTTGTACACTGATTTTTGACACATTGTTTGACACTTGCATTGTTGTCATCTGTCAATTGGCTGAGAAAACTGTTTGAAATTTTAAATGTTCAAAGAGGTAATGATCCGTGGCAAACTGAAAACCAAAGTGTACACCATAGTGTACATGTCGCAAGGCTATTACCGATTGAACTTTATTATTTGTACACTGATTCTTGACACATTGTTTGACACTTGCATTGTTGTCAAGTGTCAATTGAATGGGAAAACTATTTGAAATTTAAACTGTCCAAAAGGGTAATGTCACGTGGCAATGTGTAAACTAAAGTGTACACCATAGTGTACATGTAGCAAGGTCCTTACCTATTGAACTTTACTATTTGTACACTGATGTTTGACACGTTGTATGACACTTGCTTTGTTGTCAAGTGTCAATTGGATGGGAAAACTGTTTTAAATGTAAACTGTCCAATAGGGTAATGTCACGTGGCAAAGTGAAAACTAAGGTGTACATGTAGCAAGGTTCATATTGATTGAACTTTGCTATTTGTATAGTGATTTTTAACACGTTATTTGACACTTGCATTGTTGTCAAGTGTCAATTGGATGGGAAAACTATTTGAAATTTATACTATTAAGCAGGGTAATGTCACGTGGTAAAGTATAAACTAAACTGTGTATACCATAGTGTACATGAAGGAGGTTCTTACCGATTGAACTTTATTATTAGTACACTGATTTTTGACACATTGTTTGACACTTGCATTGTTGTCAAGTGTCAATTGGATGGGAAAACTGTTTGAAATTTATACTGTCCAATAGGGTATTGTCACGTGGTAAAGTGTAAACTAATGTGTACACCACAGTGTACATGTAGCAAGGTCCTTACCGATTGAACTTTACTATTTGGACACTGATTTTTAACACGTTGTTTGTCACTTGCATTGTTGTTAAGTGTTAATTGGATGGAAAACTAGTTTGAAATTTAAACTGTCCAAAAGGGTAATGTCACGTGGCAAAGTGTAAATTAAAGTTTATACCATAGTTTACATGTAGTATGGTTTTTACCGATTGAACTTTGCTATTTTTAAACTGATTTTTGACACGTTGTTTGATACTTGCATTGTTTTCTAGTTTCAATTGGATGGGAAAAATGTTTGAAATTTAAGCTCTCCAATAGGATAATGTCACATGGCAAAGTGTAAACTAAAGTGTATACTTTAGTGTACATGTAGCAAGTTCTTACCGATTGAACTTTGCTATTTGCACACTGATTTTTGACACGTTGTTGGACACTTGCATTGTTGTCAAGTGTCAATTGGATGGGAAAACTATTTGAAATTGAAACTGTCCTACAGGGTAATGTCACGTGGCGAAGTTTAAACTAATGTGTATACCGTAGTGTACATGTAGCAAGATCCTTTTCTATTGAACTTTGCTATTTGTAAACTGAATATTTACACGCCGTTTGACATGTGCACTATTGTCAAGTGTCAATTGGATGGGAAAACTATTTGAAATTTTAACTATCCAGCACGGTAATATCACATGTCAAAGTGTAAACTAAAGTGAACACCGTAGAGTACATGTAGCCAAGCTCTTATTGATAGAACTTTATTATTTGTACATTGATTTTTGTCATGTTGTGTGACACTTGCATTGTTGTTAAGTGTCAATTGGATGAAAAAACTGTTTTAAATTTAAACTGCCCAACAGGGTAATGTCACTTGGTAAAGTGAAAACTAAAGTGTACATGTAGCAATGTTCATACTGATTGAATTTTGCTATTTGTATATTGATTTTTGACACGATGTTTGACACTTGCGTTGTTGTCAAGTGTCAATTGGATGGGAAAACTGTTTAAAATTTATATTGTCCAACAAGTTAATGTCATGTGGCAAAGTGTAAACTAAACTGTGTACACCATAGTGTGCATGAAGGAGGTTCTTACCGATTAGACTTTGCTATTTGTACACTGATTTTTGACCCGTTGTTTGACACTTGCATTGTTGTCAAGTGTCAATTGGATGGGAAAATTATTTGAAATTTAAACTGTCCAATAGGGTAATGTCATGTGGCAAAGTATAAACTAAACTGTGTACACCATAGTGTACATGAAGGAGGTTCTTACCGATTGAACTTTGCTATTTGTACACTGATTTTTAACATGTTATTTGACACTTGCATTGTTGTTAAGTGTCAATTGGAAGGAAAATTATTTGAAATTTATACTGTCTAACAAGGTAATATCACGTGGCAAAGTGTAAACTAAAGTGTACACCATAGAGTGCATGTAGCGAGGTCCTTACCAATTGAACTTTACTATTTGTATACTGATTTTTGACACATTGTGTGACACTTGCATTGTTGTCAAGTGTCAATTGGATGGGAAAACTATTTTAAATGTAAACTGTCCAACAGAATAATGTCACGTGGCAAAGTGAAAACTAAAGTGTACATGTAGTAAGGTTCATACTGATTGAACTTTACTTTTTGTATACTAATGTTATACACGTTGTTTGACACTTGCATTGTTGTCAAGTGTGAATTGGATGGAAAAACTGTTTGAAATTTATAATGTCCAGCAGAGTAATGTCATGTGGCAAAGTGTAAACTAAACTGTGTACACCGTACTGTACAAGAAGGAGGTTCTTACCGATTGTACTTTACTATTTGTATACTGATTTTTGACACATTGTTTGACACTTGCATTGTTGTCAAGTGCCAAATGGATGGGAAAACTGTTTGAAATTTGTAATGTCCAACAGGGTAATATCACGTGGTAAACTGTAAACTAAAGTGTACACCATAGTGTAAATGTAGCAAGGTTCTTACCGATTGAACTTTGCTATTTGTACACTAATTTTTGACACGTTGTTTGACACTTGCATTGTTGTCATCTGTCAATTTGCTGGGAAAACTGTTTGAAATTTAAATTGTTCAACGAGGTAATGATCCGTGGCAAACTGAAAACCAAAGTGTACACCATAGTGCTATTGTTGCTAGGCTATTACCGATTGAGCTTTATTATTTGTACACCGATTCTTGACATGTTATTAGACACTTGCATTGTTGTCAAGTGTCAAATGAATGGGAAAACTATTTGAAATTTAAACTTTCCAAAAGGCTAATGTCACGTGGCAAGGTGTAAACTAAAGTGTACACCATAGTGTACATATAGCAATGTCCTTACCGATTGAAGTTTGCTATTTGTAAATTGATCATTGACACGTTGTTTGACACTTGCATTTTTGTCAAGTGTCAATTGGATGGGAAAAATGTTTGAAATTTATACTGTCCAACAGGGTAATATCACGTGGTAAAGTGTAAACTAAAGTGTACACCATAGTGTAAATGTAGCAAGATTTTTACCGACTGAACTTTGCTATTTGTACACTGATTTTTGACACGTTGTTCGACACTTGCATTGTTGTCATGTGTCAATTGGCTGGGAAAACTGTTTGAAATTTAAACTGTCCAATGAGGTAATGATCCGTGGCAAACTGAAAGACAAAGTGTACACCATAGTGTACATGTCGCAAGGCTATTACGGATTGAACTTTACTATTTGTACACTGATTTTTGACACATTGTTTGACACTTGCATTGTTGCCAAGTGTCAATTGGATGGGAAAATTGTTTGAAATTTAAACAGTCCAATAGGGTAGTGTCATGTGGCAAAGTGTAAACTAAACTGTGTACACCATAGTGTATATGAAGGAGGTTCTCACCAATTGAACTTTGCTATTTGTACACTGATTTTTGAAACGTTGTTTGACACTTGCATTATTGTTAAGTGTCAATTGGATGGAAAACTATTTGAAATTTATACTGTTTAACTGTGTAATGTCACGTGGTAAAGTGTAAGCTAAAGTGTATCCCATAGTGTACATGTAGCGAGGTCCTTACCGATTGAACTTTACTTTTGAGACATTGTGTGGCACTTGCATTGTTGTCAAGTGTCAATTGGATGAGAAAACTATTTTAAATGCAAACTGTCCAATAGAGTAATGTCACGTCGCAAAGTGAAAAGTAAAGTGTACATGTAGCAAGGTTCATACTGATTGAACTTTGCTTTTTGTATACAGATTTTTTACACGTTGTTTGACACTTGCATTGTTGTCAAGTGTCAATTGGATGGGAAAAATGTTTGAAATTTATACTGTCCAGTATGGTAATGTCATGTGGCAAAGTGTAAACTAAACTGTGTACACCATACTGTAGAAGAAGGAGGTTCTTACCGATTGTACTTTACTATTTGTACACTAATTTTTGACACGTTGTTTGACACTTGCATTGTTGTCAAGTGTCAAATGGATGGGAAAACTGTTTGAAATTTCTACTGTCCAACAGGGTAATATCACGTGGTAAACTGTAAACTAAAGTGTACACCATAGTGTAAATGTAGCAAGGTTCTTACCGACTAATTTTTGACACGTTGTTTGACACTTGCATTGTTGTCATTTGTCAATTCGCTGGGAAAACTGTTTGACGAGGTAATGATCCGTGGCAAACTGAAAACTAAAGTGTACACCATAGTGTTATTGTCGCTAGGCTATTACCGATTGAACTTTATTATTTGTACACCGATTCTTGATATGTTGTTTGACACTTGCATTGTTGTTAAGTGTCAATTGAATGGGAAAACTATTTGAAATTTAAACTTTCCAAAAGGGTAATGTCACGTGGCTAGGTGTAAACTAAAGTGTACACCATAGTGTGCATGTAGCAGTGTCCTTACCGATTGAACTTTGCCATTTGTAAACTGATTATTGACACGTTGTTTGACACTTGCATTGTTGTCAAGTGTCAATTGGATGGGAAAAATGTTTGAAATTTATACTGTCCACCAGGGTAATGTCACGTGGTAAAGTGTAAACTAAAGTGTACACCATAGTATAAATGTAGCAAGGTTCTTACAGGATCCTAGTCATGTGATCAACCATCAAAATTTAGATGTACAACATGATTTAACCTATGAAGAAATGCCATTGAGGGTATTAGAGAGAAAGACACATAAACTGAGGAACAGGAAAATTCCTTTAATCAAGGTCCTATGGCGTTATCATGGAGTGGAAGAAGCAACTTGGGAAAAGGAAGATGAGATGAAAATCAAGTATCCCAAACTTTTCAACTAACCTAAGGTAAATTTCGAGGACGAAATTATTTTAAGGGGGGTAGGTTGTAAAATCTCGAAATATTTTTAGTTTTTCATATAATTTATTTGCCATTTAATAGGAATGCAATGTTTAGTCCTTACGCAAGTTAATTGGCTACCTCTATAGTTAATTTGGATCTATGTGGATATCTTTATAGTTGAGGGACCGAAGTGAAAATAAATATCAAAATTATACTTTTATTAAATGGGCCAAATAGTTAACTGTTGGAGTTAGAATTACCTTATCAATATTGGGCTCATTTTGAAGCTCATAATAAATGGCGAATTATGGACTCAAGAAAAATTTAATTTGATCAAGTTAAACTCGAGTTATAGCCAATTAAGAAAACTACTTAGTTAATAATATTAGTTATCAATATGGACTAAATTACTATATCAATATTGGACTCCTTTGATAGATAACAATTAATTATATATATTAGGATTAAGAAAATGATATTTTGGATAAGTTAAATTAAGATGGAATCAATGGAAGAATAAAGGTATAAATGAAATTCTAATTTAATTACTATGCATACAGTTTACAATTCTCGGCCACTAGGAATAATATATGTTAAGTATTGATAATTATGAAATTTAAAGATAATTGATTAAAACGTAATCATACTAATTTTCCGAAGACTATTGAATTCCTTTTTAATGCTAATCTACTTTAATTAGGATAGAAACTATTGTTCTTAATCATGTAGGATTTGGATTATGATGAAGTTTCCTAATAATTTTAGTGTTAGAATAATTAGGACTCCAATAAATTAAACTAGTTAAGTTATTTCATTTGAAACACTCTTCGATTCATTTTGATTTAATCGAAGACAAGAGAGTAATTACTTATCTATTTAAGTTGTTTTATTAGAATAAAATATGTCTATACATGCAATTGAGAGATCCAATTTATCTAACCTTTTCACATGTGCACAAAATGTACATTTATAATTGTAGTTGATTATTTAACTTAGCAATCTTAATTAGAAATCTCCAATCAGATTAATGAATAGGATTTTAGTCCAATTTCTGGGAAGTGCATGGACGGAATATAGAATTCAAATCCCAGTGTAATTCCACTTCGACAATGAATCCTACGTGATTACCCTACCGTTACACCATGCTTTATTTTACTATATATATAGCAGTAAACTTTCAGCTTTTTGCAACGTATCCATTCTATCTCTTCCTCTCTAAATTTTCCTCTATATTACTAAGGCTTTATACCCAAAGCAGTCTACTATATTTTATTCAATTTTGTTAGGAAAATGTTGTAATTGGCAATCTGTGACCAAAAGGACTAATTAGTCGAGTTTGTAAAGTCAAGGACCAATTTGTCAATGTCTAAATGTTCAGGGACTTGTGTTGCAATTTTATAATAATTAATGTATAGGTCTAGGGTAAAGTTGGATGCTTTGAAGATGAAAATAGTGCAAGATTGGTGCTAGAGTTTCGCCCTGACCTCGCTCGAGCCTAAATAACAGAACCTGCGTCACTGGAGTTTCGCCACCACTTCGCTCGAGCGAGAGTGCGTCGCTAGAGTTTCGCCGGCACTTCGCTCGAACGATAGTGTCATCAGGCGTTTGGTAATTTTCCTTCCTCGCGAATTTTAAACGCTCCATACTACCAAAAATGACTTACTATATAAACAAAAATTTTGCTTTTCATTAACAACCTTTGGCAAAACACATAGCATAATATTTTCCTCTCTACCAAAGGATAAATTGCAAAACTCTTCACCATATGATTCATTAAAGGAAAAAAAACATCAAACACCTTTTCAAACAAAACATCTATCAAAAATCCTCACCACTTCCAGAAGATTAGTTGATTGAAGATTCGGGAAGGAGGTTGATTGAAGAACTGGAGTTCTAGTTGATTCACGGGAAATAAAAGAAATACAAGGCTGGGATTTTGGGGTAGATCTGCAGAATCCAAGAGAGCTTTGGTTGATACGATAAGGAGGTCAGAGTGTTGTTAGATACAGTCATGTCTGGCGTACTGTAAGTTGGAGTCTTCTATAGTGAATCCCTACTGGCTTGTGCCCGGAGTTTTTACCCAGTTGGGTTTTCTCCGTCAACAATTTTTGTGATATTTATTACTTTCTATCAATTTCAATTCAACCAACAATTCAACATAGATAGTTAAATCATGTGAATGAATCTGGACAATGTTTAATTTATGTGACTTGTTGCATAACTTAATTAAATTGTTAAATTCCACATAGACACCTATTCACCCCCCCCTCTAGGTGTTGGTTGGGTCGAACTATAGCCTTTTCAAGTGGTATCAGAGCTAAATCTCGAGTCCTGACCCATAGTTGTCTAGATGAGTCAATCACTTTCTGTACCTCTGTACTTTGACGAAAGTAATTATGCTTACTGGAAGGTTATAATGCGTGCGTTTCTTAAGTCCTTAGATGAGCATGTTTGGTTGAGTGTGCAAAATGGCTGGAAACCTCCCTCCACTATCGTATCAGGAACTGTTAACCTTACTGGTATATCACTGTGGACTAAGGATGAGATAGCTGAGTGTAATTGGAATAGCAAGAGACTTCATGCCTTGTTTATAGCCGTGTCTCCCGAAGAGTTTAGGAGAGTGTCAATGTGGGAAACTGCTAAAGAGGTGTGGGATATTCTTGAAACTACACATGAGAGAACTAAAACGGGAAAGAACTCGAAATTACAAATGCTAGCTTCTAGGCTTGAAGAAGTGAGGATGAAAGATGACGAAACCTTTGATGAATTTTATGCAAAATTGAATGATATTGTTAATTCTAGTTTCAATTTAAGCGAGAAAATTCTCGAGTCTAAAATTGTTAGAAAAGTACTTAGGTCCTTGCCCGAGAGATTTAGGCCTAAAGTTACTGCCATTGAGGAAAGTAAGGATCTAGATGAAGTTAAAATTGAAGAACTTGTAGGATCCTTGCAAACTTATGAACTCACTATCACACAACCTAAGAAAGGAAAGTCCATTGCTTTAAAATCCATCAAAGAGGATGAATCTTCCGATACTGAGTTTCTGAGGGACGGTGAAATTGCTTACTTTGCGAAGAAATTTCAAAAGGCTCTCAAGAATAGGAGAAAGCCTCAAGATAGAAAAAGTGGAGTCCCTAGTAGATTCTCAAAAGAAAAAAAATTGAAAGGTTTAACAATAAAAGTTCTAGTGATAAACCACGTTTGGTTAGATGCCATGAATGTCAAGGTATAGGTCACTATAGGAATGAGTGCCCTAGTTATAAGAAGAATCAAAGAAAAGGGCAGGGTAAGGCCTTAGTTGTTTCACTTACTGATAACGAGTCTGAGACCAGTGATAGGCAGGAGTCATCTAGTAGTGAAAATGAAGGGAACTATATGGCATTTGTGTCGACTATTAAGAGTGAATCTGATAAGGAGAGTGACAAGGTTGAGGAAGAACTTCACAACAATAATTCTAGTAATGAGGATGAGGATGACATAGACATACATGAGACCTATCAACTCTTGTTCAAGGAGAGTCTTAAAATCAAAAAGATCAATAAAGCCCTACTCAAAAAGGTTGAGGAACTTGAAAGAGAAAAAGAGAGACATGCTAGTAATCTCCATAATTCACTTAAGAGTGTCAGTGAGTTAAAATGTGTCAATGAGAAGTTGGAAGACAAGGTTAAGACATTAACTAGTGAATTGGAGAAATCTAATGCTCATCTTCGGACTTTCATAAGTGAAACTAAGAAATTGGATGATATTTTGGGAATGAATAAGCCTATGGGAGATAGGAAAGGTCTAGGATATGTTGAGGGTAATACACATAGTGCTGGTCCATCTAAAACTGTATTCATTTTTGCCTCTAGAAAGTCTAACGCTATCAACAGTCCAAATAAGGGTAAGAATGTTTCGAGGGAACAAAGTCATCAATGATGTAGAAATTTTATGCCCAAACACCCACAGACACGTACCTTTGAGCCTAGGTTCATTCCCACCTGTCACCACTGTGGAGCTCTAGGACACACTAGGCCTAGATGTTATAAGTTAGGCAATGAGCGTAGAAATTAGAATATTCCAAGTCAGGTCAGTTTTCTGACTAATCAGGTTAGTCATTTGACTGAGATGCTTACTAGGCTGACTAGGAGTACCACGTCATCTAAGAATGTTTGGGTTAAAAAGGAGAATCTAGCTGGACTTTCAGGTCAGGTAAATGCTATGTTGCTCATGTTGCATTAAAAGCCCAAGATTTCAATATGTGGTACCTTGATAGTGCTTGTTCTAGGCATATGTGTGGCAACAAGGCTTTATTCACTACTCTTGATGAATGCAATGGGGATACCTTTGGAGATGGGGGCTCTGCACCTATTCTTGGCAAAGGTACTGTACAAATACATGGATTACCTGTGATCTCAAATGTGCTATATGTGGAAGGTTTAAAGTCAAACTTGTTAAGTATTAGTTAGATTTGTGATGCTGATTTTGAGGTTAGCTTTGTGGAAAAGAGATGTACCATGTATGATTCATTCGGTGGGGTGCTCCTTGAAGGGGTTAGAATGTCTGATAACTGTTATGGAGTCCTACCTAATTCTAACTATGTGTGTAGGAGTGTAAAAATTGATATGAGTGAACTCTGGCATAAAAGATTGGGTCATTTAAATTGTAAGAGTCTAGTACAACTTGCTAAAAAGGAGTTGGTAGATGGTTTGCCTAAAATAGGTCCTAGTGAAAATGTTGTGTGTGGACCATGTCAACTCGGTAAACAAATTAAAGGAATCCATAAAAAGACTTCTAAAATTTTGACCAAAAGACCCCTAGAATTGATACACATGGATTTAATGGGACCATCTAAGACTGAGAGTCTAGGAGGTAAGTGGTATATTCTGGTTGTGGTAGATGATTTCTCAAGGTTCACATGGGTAGAATTGCTTAGGGAAAAATCTGATGCATGTGACCTTATAAAATCTTTGTGTAAACGGCTTAGTAATGAACTCAATCACAAAGTGTCCAGAATGCGAAGTGATCATGGAAAAGAGTTTGAAAATTTCAATCTTGAGAGCTTCTGCATGGATGAAGGGATACTACATGAGTTCTTTTCCTCTATCACTCCTCAAAAAAATGGGGTGGTTGAAAGGAAGAATCGTGCTCTTCAGGACATGGCTAGAGCCATGCTTCATGACAAGGGGCTAGCCTTACATTTTTGGGGAGAAGCTGTTAATACTGCATGCCACATAATCAATAGAGTCTACCTTAGACCCAAAACCGATCAGACTCCATATGAGATTCTAAAGGGTAAAAAGCCAACTGTCAAATACTTTTGTGTGGTTGGGAGTAAGTGTTACACTTTGTGTGATAGAGAGAACTTGAGTAAGTTTAAATCTAAGAGTGACGAAGGAATCTTCTTAGGGTATTCTAGAAATAGTCGAGCATTCTGAGTATATAACTCACGTACTCGTACTGTGATGGAGTCAGTCAATGTTGTGATAGATGATGGTGTGAGTGAGGGGGAGAATGTTGAAAATTATGATAGAAATGGTAATCTTATAAGGTCTAGTGATCCTACTGAACCGCTTGTGCCTGAATCATCTCTTAAAATTCCTGAAACTCCTGAAAAGAAAACACATCCACAAGATCAAGACACAATCCCTAAGGAACCATCAACTAGGGTCAAGTCTAATCATCCTAAGGATAATATCATTGGGGATCTGGATGAAGGTATGAGGCTTCGTAAGAGAGTACTGAACAATCTAGTATACACTAGCTATGTTTCACAGGTAGAGCCTAAGAAAGTCGAAGAGGCCTTTAGTGATGAGTGTTGGGTGAATGTAATGCATGAGGAACTCAATCAATTTGCTAGAAACAATGTGGATCTTAGTACCCAGACCTAAGAATTGTAACGTTATTGGTACTAAGTGGATCTTTAAGAACAAGACAGATGACCAAATACTATAACTAGGAATAAGGCCAAATTAGTTGCTCAGGGTTATACTCAAGTTGAGGGAATTGATTTTGATGAGACTTTTGCCCCTGTTGCACAACTTGAGTCTATTCGGATTCTGCTTGCTGTTACCTGTACCTTAGGGTTCAAGCTATATCAAATGGACGTTAAGAGTGCCTTCTTGAATGGACTTCTTCAAGAAGAAGTCTATGTGGAACAACCAAAAGGATTTGTTGATCCATAGTTTCCCCACTATGTCTACAAACTCCACCAAGCACTCTATGGTCTGAAATAAGCTCCTAGAGCTTGGTATGAGAGACTTACATCATATCTTGAGGAACATGGTTTCTCTCGAGGTGGTGCTGATAGGACCTTATTTATTAGACACATTGAAGAAACTATCACTATCGCTCAAATTTATGTCGATGACATCATTTTTGGTTCTCCTATGGAGTCTCTAGCATATGAGTTTGCCGAGTGTTTGAAGCAAGAATTTGAGATGAGTATGCTTGGTGAGTTGAGTTATTTCCTTGGACTTCAGGTGAAAGAGACTGAGGATGGCTTGTTTATTTCACAGTCTAAGTATGCAAAGGATCTAGTTAAGTGGTTTGGGTTAGATAGTAAGAAGCATACTAGGACACCTATGAGTACTAGCTTGAAGTTAGGTCGTGATCCTTCAAGTAAGAGTGTAGATCCTTCCCTATATTGAAGCATGATAGGTAGTCTTCTCTATCTCACAGCTACTAGACCTGACATTGCTTTTAGTGTTGGAGTGTGTGCTCGATTTCAAGCAGATCCCAACGAATCACACTTAAGCTCTGTTAGACGCATCATTAGATATTTGAGTGGTACTGTTGATCTAGGGATTTTCGATTCTAGAAATTCTAATATTGATTTGGCTGGCTACTCCGACGCCGATTGGGCGGGGAATGCAGATGATAGAAAAAGTACTTCTGGGGACTGTTTCTACATGGGTAGCAATCTAGTAGCCTAGTTAAGTAAGAAACAAAATTCCATATCCCTATCCACGGCAGAGGCCAAATACATAACAAATGGAAGTTGCTGCACTCAACTTCTCTGGATGAAGCAGATGCTAAGTGATTATGGGATTAATCAAGGGACCATGACTGTTTTCTGTGATAATACCAGTGCTATAAATATTTCTAAGAATCCCATTCAACATTCTCGAACAAAACATATTGACATATGACATCATTTTATTCGTGAACTTATTGAAACACATGTTGTTTCCTTAGATCATATTTCTACTGACAACCAATTAGCCGATCTATTTACGAAACCACTAGATGGGATGAGGTTTGAGTCGCTTCGGGCGGCTGTTGGTATTTGTTTGCCTATCTGATCATGAATTCATGCATATTCATACATTTATCATATCTGTACTTATTCATTTCATATTTTGTATGTGATAAATGTGTGTGTGGTGCATTTTGTTTGTTAGTTTTTTTTTAGTTTTTATTTTGAGTATTAAGTTTGCATTTGAAATTTAAAATAAAAAAATAAATAAATAAAAAATTTTGTGTGCATCGTGTATGACGTTATGATGTTTGCATTCATGATCAAACTCTATTTTTCATCATGTGTAAGAGTCTGAGGTTCCATCGTAGTTCTCACTTTTTGTGGAGTTCTTGGTATACGGCTCATCATGCATTTTCGCACAGCACACACTGTAGTCCTGTAGGTGGGTCTTGACCGCATGGGTGAGACTTGGGATGGTATTCTTCTGTGATTGGGGTTGTTTATCCATTTGACTTGATCTGTGACGAGTGTAACCTAATCAATATTGTCTTTCCCCATTTTCTACATTATTCTTTGAACTTATTTCTGTCTTCGGGGCCTATTTGACTCGAACAATTAAGCCTTAGGGGTTTCTAACCTGGTGCCCTATGGTCGTCTGGCTTGGGAGTCACCGGCCCAAAGTTCGTTACAGGGGTCATTTCTATCGCCTAATGAAGATAGGATTGCACCTAAGTTCTTATATATATATATATATATATATATAATGGCATACAGTTAGGGGGAGTAAAATTGTGACAATTATACTGTTTGATATAGGTCCTCGTGGAATTGGATTTAACTGGCACCTGGTCAATATAGACTCTTTTACAGTTGTTTTCACGTGTCCTTTCTCACTAATTTTAAGATTTTGAGTCTAACTTGCATGGACTACGTGGCACATTTTACGCTGATGTTCTATATAAAATTTACTTCATGGGATTTTAAACTACGTATGGACTTAAGATTTGTTTACATGCTCTGAATGTCGGGTTTGTGATTTTGTGCATATTATTCGTATCGTCTACATATTTGGATACGTACTTCATCATCGATTTTTTAGTTTGTCTTTACAAAAACAAAAACAAAATATAATACATACAACTGAAAATAAAAATAAGAGTTCCAACCCGGTCTCGCTCGAGCGACATATATATTTAAAATGCGGTTGTTTCAATTTTTCTCGCATTTCATCATTTTTTTCCTCCTCCTTCAATTCTTTTCTTCTTCCATCGAAATTATTCACTCTCAATTCATTTTTGGCCTCAATTCGACATCTTTAACACAATCTTGGGTTTAAAACACTAACTTCTTGGCAAAATCTTTAGTTAATTCCCAACTTTCTTTGCTTTCAATTTTTTTTTGGTTTGTTTGATTTCTTTTCTTGATAATTGTGCTGGTTTGTGTTATTTTGGTATTGCATCTTGCCTGTACACATGTTTTGCATCAAGTATTGCTTTCCATTTCCCAAATTATAGTGCATTCCTATGGTTTTCTTCACATTTTTTTTAAGTTTTTGGTCCATGTTCATCAATGTAGTTCTTGTACCTCATTGATTCGTTTGATGTGTGGTTTGTTTGATTGTGAAGTCCATAGCATGTAGTTTTTAGGGATGTGTTTGGATTTGTGATTGGGTCTCGTATGTGCTTGGAATTCGGTGCCGAAATCACGCACGTCACGTGTTCGATGAAAGTTCACTTTTATGCTTATTTGGTTTCTTTTGATTTTTTTTTTATTTCCTTCTTTTCCTTCATTTCTTTCCTACTTGTTTGAGTGTCGTTGCATGCTATGTATGTTTTCATTCATGTTTATGTGATTGGATCACATGTGTTTCCGTGTGTGCATCTTCTCATATCATGTTGCATCGTGAGGCATGCATTTCACATTATGCTTATTCTTTTCATCTCCGCATGTGCCAGATGGCTCATAAGTGCTCTCGTACCTCTGTACAGCCAGCTAGTGGATCGACATCTTATAGTAGATCCCGGTTTATTTTTGCTACAGCTCAGGAGGTCTCCACGTCTCAGTTCTCCTTACGCCCCGTTCTCATAGAGCGTGAGAAAATTCTATCTAACCTTCCTGTTGACGTCGTCGTTATTTTTGTTTCCCGGGGTTGGAAGCCCCTTCTTGTTGGTCTTACACCACCGCCTCCACTCCTCGTTCAAGAGTTTCACGCTAATATTCATGAGGTGGATGGGTCGTCGTTTAGGAGTTTTCTTAGAGGTCATTCTTTTCGAGTTACTCCGTCTGCAGTAGCTTTTGCATTAGGTATACCTCAGATTCCTCATCCGACGTATCCCTATCTTCTCCCTGATTCTCTTTCGGTCGATGCCCTTGTTCGATCGACTCTTTTGAACACCCCGTCTACTAGGGGGCCTACGGCTATGGCCACGGGTTCATTACCCACTGATCAACAGGTTTTGTTGCGCATCGTGTGCACAAACCTGTTTTGACGCCCCGAACTTAAGGTTCGAGAGTCACGTACTAAACATAATAACTTCTGCCTTTGGTACATGTAAATACTCTTAAATAGAAGTATTACATGTTAGAAACTTATTTTTCAATTTTATAAAACAATTCTTATAAAATTTGATGGCCGGTAAAAGTGCATGCCAACATAAAATTATACATTACATATACGGCCTCCGCACTATAAAGATTAGTTGGGGCAGCAAGTTTGACAATTTTTATAAAATTCATCCCAACTCCGTTTTACATGAAATTTGTGGCATTAGAAAGATAATTTCAAGTATTTTTCTAGGTCAAAATATGAAAATTTTCCAAGATCATATGATATAGACGTTTTACTGAAAAACAGTGAATTATTACACAGAAAATCCAGATTGACCCCTTGATGTTAAAACCTTGATAACTCAGGCCATAGATATCCCAATTGAGTGATTCCTTCGGCCATATTTAGAAAACTTAAAGAGGAAAACAGAAATATTTTTAGAGTCTCAAATGGACGTTTATAGTGTTAGAAACATCATTTTGAAATTGACTCCAGAAACTGTCCCGTTTCTGCCTTTTGTCTCTTGTAAGAACAATAAACTACAAAAATATCTCTTAACATAACATGAAAGATATAATTACAAAATTTACTATTAATACCATATTACATCATGTCATGTACATATTTTTACATAATACCATAAGAAAACAGATGGGAAACAGTCATCAAACAAAACATACAAAAGAAAACTTTCGGTGCAAGACATCTTTGTCCTTAATCCATCATTGATTTTGCCAACTAACTTTCATCAATTCCAACGATCATGGATCTGAAAATTTAGCATAACATACTATGAGGATAAGAAATACTCAGTAAGATACCATGCTTGGATTTTTATCATGATAATACTACACAAAAGAATGCAATCAAATACATACTTGCACATTCCGGCTTGCCGGTGCCCTTCGGACTTGTCCTAAGGCATAAATAGATATCTAACTTTGTGGACTTGTCCACCATAATCATATTATGGTTTTTCGTGCATAGCTTAAGCATAAATATTACCATGAAAATCATAACTCTTAAGCATGGAAAGTATCTTACCGTAAAACTTTGAAGATCTTTGATTGAGATGTAAATTGGAAGTGCTAGTCTTACTTCCTTCCCTTTCCTTTCTTATTTTCGGTTTTTGCTCTCTTTTTAAGTGTATAAGTGTTTTGTAAAATGAAGGAAATCTCTCTATGGCAATGGATATGGATGTATTTATATATATATAAAGATAAGGGTAAGGCTTGATATTTTTTTTCTTCTTTTCTCTACTCCACCGCCTCACCCCTTTTCCTCCCTTTTTTTTTCCTTACCTTTACACATGTTTAGCCTATTGTCTAAGTGTATGGTGATGATGGATAACAAGTGGGTTGATTATAGGGTAATAAGTGGCCTTAAAACCTAGTTTTACAAAGGAAACCTCTCATCTTTTCAACTAATATAATCTAAACCCTCTAACTTTCATTGTTAGCAAAGTGTACCCCAAATTTAAACTTGTATCCAACTTACATATTCAAAAAATTGTAGATTGCAAAATAATTTAATCATTTGGTCAATTGAAGTCCTAACAAAATAATCCACTTCATTCAAGTCCAAACTTACCTTAAGTTTCGACTAACTAATAATCACTTCATGCATACACAACCTTTGACACTTCATGCCTACATTCATTAACTACCTCTAACATTAACCACTACAAAGGTGGTGTCCCCTTTTACCTTATGGCCAAAAATAATATTGAAAGTTAAATCGTTATCCCAAAGAAATTTAAACGAGCATAAAATTTCGGAGTATTACACCTGTGGCCTGTTGCCCATACTTCTTCTTTACCAATGGTACGGGCTCGTTTTCTATATGCCCTACTTCATGGGGACTCTATCGACCTTCCTACTTTTGTGTGCCAGCAGATTCTAGCTTCTTTTCGTACTCCTGGGGTCATTTAGGGTTACCTTATGCTTGTCTGATTCATCGGGTTGTCCTTTCTCTTAGTACATCTTTCCCTGAGGGGTCTTCTACTCATATAGGTCTCCCGATAGGACAGTAGACCATTCACCAAAGTCAATCCCATGTCCCGTCCTCTTCGGCTCATGCTGAGCCCGTTGATGTTTTTGATTTTTCGGAGCCCTTTGATCTTATTACTGATATTCTTACTGGGGGTTCTCGTGTCTTTCTTCCGCCTCATTTGGATTTTTCTTCAGCTGTTCCGCTTCGAGCTGCCTTTCCTTCGACATCTACTTCTGCTCTAGGGGTGGCTTCCTTGTCTGTTGACCCCATGGTGACGCTTATGGGTCAGATGTCTACTTTAGTCACGCAGCAGGCTCCTATGATGGCAAAGATCACGTAGTTACGTGCTGCTTCGGAGCATCAGTCTGCTGAGCTTTCTTCATTTCGATGTGCTCTATCGGTGTGTTAGCGTCAATTGCATTGGATTCGTGATCGATTGGATGAGAGCTCGAGTGACGAGACTAGTGATGAGTCACCGAGTGGGGTGGTGCTACTTCTTAGTTTTAGTTTTAGTTTTTGATCCTTTGTCATTTGTGACAAAAAGGGGGAGTAGATAGTTAAATCTCAATTTAACTATGATATATTGGATTAGCTGTGATATAATTCTGGTTTGATATCTATTTAATGACTAGATTAAGTTTTGATGTTTTAGCAATATTGATGTATGTTTTTGGTATTTTTTGACTTACATTACTATTGCTTCTTAATCTGGTTAATTACATATGCACTATTCCTTATTTTATCTACTATTTCCATTTCACGTGCTTTTACACTTGGTATTGAGTTTCTGTATTTCAGGAAACAGGTTCAACAGGAGATAGTTGCTTTGGTTGAATAAATAGGTCGTTAGGAGTTACATTTTTTTTGTGTCCTTGACTGTCTTGTGTAATTTTGTCACAGAATGTCAAAGGGGGAGTTTGTTAGGAAAATGTTGTAATTGGCAATCTGTGACCAAAAGGACTAATATGTCGAGTTTGTAAAGTCAAGGACCAATTTGTCAATGTCTAAAAGTTCAGGGACTTGTGTTGCAATTTCACAATAATTAATGTATAGGTCTAGGGTAAAGTTGGATGCTTTGAAGATAAAAACAGCCCAAGATTGGTGCTAGAGTCTCGCCTTGACCTCGCTCGAGTCTAAATAACAGAACCTGCATCGCTAGAGTTTCGCCACCACTTCGCTTGAGCGAGAGTGCGTCGCTAGAGTTTCGCCGACACTTCGCTCGAGCGACAGTGTCATCCGGTGTTTGGTGATTTTCCTTCCTCGTGAATTTTAAATGCTCCATACTACCAAAAATGACCTACTATATAAACAAAAATTTCGCCTTTCATTAACAACCTTTGGCAAAACACATAGCACAATATTTTCCTCTCTATCAAAGGATAAATTGCAAAACTCTTCACCATATGATTCATTGAAGGAAAAAAAACATCAAACACCTTTTCAAACAAAACACCTATCAAAAATCCTCACTACTTCCAGAAGATCAGTTGATTGAAGATCCGGGAAGGAGGTTGATTGAAGAACTGGAGTTCTTGTTGATTCACGGGAAATAGAATAAATACAAGGCTGGGATTTTGGTGCAGATCTGCAGAATCCAGGAGAGCTTTGGTTGATACAGTAAGGAGGTCAGAGTGTTGTTAGATACAGTCATGTCTGGCGTACTGTAAGTTGGAGTCTTCTATAGTGAATCCCTACTGGGTTGTGCCCAGAGTTTTTACCCAGTTGGATTTTCTCTGTCAACAATTTTTGTGTTATTTATTGCTTTCTGTCAATTTCAATTCAACCGGAAATTCAACATAGGTAGTTAAATCATGTGAATGAATTTGGACAACGTTTAATTTATGTGACTTGTTGCATAACTTAATTAAATTGTTAAATTCCGCATAGACACCTATTCTGTAATACTCCGGAATTTTATGCTTGTTTAAATTTCCGTAGGATAGTTATTTCACTTTCAATATTCTTTTTGGCCATAAGGAAAAGGGGACACCACCTTTGTAGTGGTTAATGTTAGAGGTAGCTAATGAATGCAAGCATGAAGTGCTAAAGGTTGTGTATGCATGAAGTGATTATTAGTTAATCGAAACTTAAGGCAAGTTTGGATTTAAATGAAGTGGATTATTTTGTTAGGACTTCAATTGAACAAATGATTAAATTATTTTGCAATCTACAATTTTTGAATATGTAAGTTGGATACAAGTTTAAATTTGGGATATGCTTTGCTAATAATGAAAGTTAGAGGGGTTAGATTATATTAGTTGAAAAGATAAGAGACTTCCTTTGTAAATCTAGGTTTTGAGACCACTTATTACCCTATAATCAACCCACTTGTCATCCATCATCACCATACACTTAGACAATAGACTAAACATGTGTACAAGTAAGAAAAAAAAAAAGAAAAATGGGAGAAAAGGAGGTTGAGGCGGTGGAGTGAAAAAAAGAAAAAAGAAAAAAATAACAATCATTTATTCTTATCCTTATATATATATAAATACATCCATATCCATTGACATAGAGAAAATTTCCTTCACTTTACAAACACTTATACACTCAAATAGAGAGCAATAACCGAAAATAAGAAAAGAAAGGAGAAGGAAGTAAGCCTATCACTTCCAATTTATATCTCAATCAAAGATCTTCAAGTTTTACGGTAAGATACTTTCTATGCTTAAGGGGTATGATCTTCATGGCAATATTTATGCTTAAACTATGCATGAAAAACCATAATATGATTATGGTGGACAAGTCCACAAAGTTAGATATCTATTTATTCCTTAGGACAAGTCCGAAGGGCACCGGCAAGCCGAAATGTGCAAGTATGGGTTTGATTGCATTCTTTTGTGTAGTATTATCATGATAAAAATCCAAGTATGGTATCTTACTGAGTATTCCTTATACTCATAGTATGTTATGCTAAATTTTCAGATCCATGATCGTTGGATTGATGGAAGTTAGTTGACAAAATCAATGATGGATTAAGGACAAAGACGTTTTGTACCGAAAGTTTCTTTTGTGTATTTTGTTCGATGACTGTTTTTCCATCTGTTTGTCTTATGGTATTATGTAAAATTATGTACATGACATGATGTGATATGGTATTAATAGTAAATTTTGTAATTATATCTTTCATGTTATGATAAGATACATTTTTGTAGTTTATTTTCCTTACAAGAGACAAAGGCAGAAACGGGACAGTTTCTGGAGTCAATTTCAAAACAATGTTTCTAACTCTATAAACGTCCATTTGAGACTATAAAAATATCTCTGTTTTTCTCTTTGAGTTTTCTAAATATTTCCGAAGAAATCACTCAATTTGGATATCTATGGCCTGAGTTATCAAGGTTTTAACGTCAAAGGGTCAATCTGGATTTCCTGTGTAACACTTCACTGTTTTCAGTAAAACGTCCATATCATATGTTCTTGAAAAAATTTTCATATTTTAACCTAGAAAACTACTTGAAATTATCTTTCTAATGCTGCAAATTTCATGTAAAACGGAGTTGGGATGAATTTTATAAAAATTGTCAAACTTGCTGCACCAACTAACCTTGGTCGTGCCAAGTCCGTATATGTAATGTATAATTTCATGTTGACATGCACTGTTACCGGCCATCAAATTTTATAAGAATTATTTTACCAAATTGAAAATAAGTTTCTAACATGTAATACTTCTATTTAAGAGTATCTACATGTACCAAAGACTGAAATTATTATGTTTAGTAGGTGACCCTTGAAGCTTAAGTTCAGGGCGTCACATATTCACCCCCCCCCCTCTAGGTGTTGGTTGGGTCGAACTATAGCCTTTTCAAATTTCACAAGCAACCAAGAGAAAAATCTCAGCAAACAAGTTCCCACAATTTGCTTTCCGAGTGCATATAATACGAGATTCATTACGTAAGGTGAGATGCTCAATGCTATTAGTGGTTTTTCCACATCTATTCAAATACGTTATTATATATGAATTTAATTACTTCAGTTCAGGGATCCTTCAGGAGAAATCATGATACAGTTTAAGGCACAATTTAGCCTTCACGTTATTTTCAAGGCACAATTTAGCCTTCATGTTATTTTGCAGTGCTTGCTTGAATTATCATTTGTCATGGTGTGATAATTCTCAGTTATGTTGGTAAGAGAATTTATATAAAATTTCACGTTTGATTTGAATGTGCAGTAGCAAGCATCTCATTGAGTATAATTCGTTATACTCATCCCTCTTTATTTACGATTTTCAGGTAAAAATTAGTATGCTGGACGATGGTGGATGGATATGCAATTGGACCAATGGATCTTCGTCATAAAGTACTTTAATTTTTAGGAGCACTAGAATATTTAATAACATTTGATTATTTTGTTTTTAAATTTAGACTCAATTGTGAGTAACGTCATAATTTTCAATTAGTCCTAACCTTATTTTTTGTTAGAACTATTTTTATTGATATGATTCCAAAACGTTCCGCATATTTTTATTAAATTTGATAACTTTATTAAATGTTGTTTCAATTTTACTGAATTTCTTGTTATATTAAAATTTATTTGCTTCAAGCACTTTAATAGAATTCATGTTTCGTAACGTTTCGGGTTGCTAGAATTTGGAGCGTTACAGCTTGGTATCAGAGCAAAGGTTTACTTTCCTGTAGATTTTTTTTCAAAATTTTAATTTCAAAAAAAAAACAATATATATTTAATTTTTTTTTTTGAAGAATTCATTGTTTGAGTTTTCTTAGTTTGAGTATTCGTAAAATTAAGAGGTTTTGTCAAAAAGACCTAAACTATCCAAGGCGAGTTTGGGATTTAAGCGGTCCACTTGTGATCCCCCTTCTCACCTGGAAGCCTTTTTAGTTGTGCGTTATTCGAATCAATAAGACGAAAAACAATGGTTTGAACCCTCTTCAAATTTTTAGAAAATTCTTTCATTTTAGAAACTTTTATACCAAGAAAAAAAAACAATTTTACAAAAATTTATAAGTTATGAGATTCGTGGAATCCAATGCTCATCAATCTACCACTGTCCAATATTTTTAAGGTATGCAAGATGTAGAATATGTTTATTGATATTACCATTTATATTTCAGTGCATAGTAATTAATTGCATAATCTCATGAGTTTTTCCATGCACGTCATTTTATTTCAAAGGAGAATATTAATTAAGCATATGATTATTTTGTGTAGGATTGATTAGTAAAATAATTCTCATGTGACTAAGACCTTAATGCATAACACTTGGCCTTAGCATGACATACACGAAAGACATGACTAAATATAGAAAGACCGTTAGGAAGAGTGTGGTATGGTTGAGCAGCTCTTAAGATAAATTACTTTTACTTCAAGGAAATGGCACGACGACAACAAGATCAAGCTACTATGTTCAGGGATTTACTAAGGGTAGTGCAAGACTTGGGCAGGCAGCAGGCTCAAGCGGCACCTCATAATGCAACAAAAGGTGCCACTACCATGAGCTCGATTGTTGAGCAGTTTCGTCATTTTAAACCCCCATCCTTTGATGGTAAAGGTGACCCTTTTGCGGTTGAGGAGTGGCTGAGAAGACTTGAAGGGATCTTCGAGCTTATGAATTGTAACGATGCTCAAAAGGTTTCCTGTGCGAAGTTTATGTTGATTGATGATGCTGGACATTGGTGGGAGTCGGAAATACTTACTAGAACTACAAAACAACAACGTAACCTCACTTGGAACCAGTTCAAGGAGTCGTTGATGGGTAAATATTTTCCCCAATCACTGAAGGATTAGAAGGAGGTAGAATTTCTCCAGATGACGCAAGGAAATTTGCCACTCGGAGAGTATGAAAGAAAATTTGAACGACTTTCTAGGTATGCACCGTATATGGTAAACACTGAGCTGACAAAGGCTAAGAGGTTTGAAATGGGGTTAAGGTCAGAGATTAAGGAAAGCATGGCAGCCCAGCAGTATACTACTTATGCAAAGGTTGTACGTCGAGCACAGGCAATCTCTAATAGTTTAGGACTGGAAAAGAAAACCCAGCCTAGCACCGAGTCTTTTATAAAGAGAAAGTGGCAAGGTCATGATAAGGAGAAAGGCAGGAATCAGAATAAGAAAGGAAAGATTGGGTTAGACTCAAATAAAACTTTTCCTCAATGCTCCAATTGCAACAAGCGCCACTTGGGTGAATGTCTTCAACGAAATGGAGCATGCTACAGTTGTGGTAAGAGTGGTCATTTCCTTAGAGACTGTCCAGAGAAGAAGAGAGAAAGTGATCAGCTTAAGAAGGGAAAGGCCAGAGTATTTGCTTTGACAGGAGAAAAGGAGGATCAGAACGCAGACGTAATAACAGGTATGTTACCAGTATCTAACGTACCTGCTATTGTCCTTATGGATTTTGGATCCACCCATTCATTTATTTCTACAATTTTCATGGATAAGATTGGGAATGAATTCATAAAAATGAATAACATTTTAGAAGTTAGTACACCATCAGGCGAAGTGATTAATACCAATCAAATGGTTAAAGATGTTAAGTTAGAGATCGAAGGAAAAGTATTAAAAGCTTATTTGTACCTTTTGAGAATGAAAGACTTTGATGTAATTTTGGGTATGGACTGGTTGGGTAGAAATTATGCAACCATCTTATGCCATAAGAAGGAAGTTTTATTTCAAAAACCTGGAGAAGAAGAATGTCGATTCTTTGGAACAAGAATTGGGACTCTACCCCGATTGGTGTCTTGAATGAAAGCAGAAAAGATGTTGAGAAAGAATACATGTCAAAGATTTTTATTAAATATTATTAGTAAGCCTCAAACTAAATGAAAAATAGAAGATGTACCAGTGGTTTATGAGTTCGTGGATTTTTTCCTGAAGATTTACCTGGTATACCACCAAATAGACAAGTAGAGTTCACTATTGACTTAACCCCTATGGCAGTACCAATATCTAAGCTCCTAACAGGATGGCACCAAAAGAATTACAGGAGTTGAAGATACAACTACAGGAATTATTGGATAAGGGTTTCATCCAGCCTAGTGTATCCCCATGGGGAGCGCCGGTATTGTTTGTTAAAAAGAAAGATGGGTCAATGAGGATGTGTATTGATTATAGAGAAATTAATCATTTGACTATAAAGAACAAATATCCACTCCCAAGGATAGAGGATCTTTTTGATCAATTGAAGGATGCAAAGGTGTTCTCAAAAATAGATTTGAGATTAGGTTATCACCAACTCAAGATAAAGGATTATGATATTCCTAAAACAGCATTTAGAACACGTTATGGGCACTATGAGTTTACAGTGATGCCATTTGGTTTAACCAATGCACCAGTTGTGTTTATGGACTTGATGAACGTAGTTTTTCATCCATATCTAGTTCAATTCGTTATAGTCTTCATTGACGATATATTGGTATACTCAAAGGATAAGCAAAAACATGAAGAACAGTTGGGAGTGGTACTGAATACTCTTTGAAAGGAGAAGTTGTACACCAAATTCAAAAAATGTGAATTCTGGCTGGATCGTATTGACTTCCTTGGTCATGTGGTTACTGCTTAAGGAATTGAGGTAGACCCAGCTAAAGTTGAAGCCATACAAATTGGTCTAGGCCGACAAATGTAGGTGAAGTTTGTAGTTTCTTAGGTCCAGCTGGCTATTACCGAAGATTTATTGAAGGATTTTCTAAGATAGCTGGTCCATTGATATAATTAACTAGAAAGGGAGTAAAGTTCCAATGGTCGGATAAGTGTGAAAGTAGTTTTCAAGAATTGAAGCAAAGATTGGTTTCAGCACCAGTATTGACAATACTAGATAGTTCAGAAGGTTTTGTTATATACAGTGATGCTTCTAAACAAGGATTGGGATATGTGTTGATGCAACATGGAAAAGTCGTCGCCTATGCCTCTAGACAATTAAAACCATATGAGTAGAATTATCCAATACATGACTTAGAACTTGCGACAGTAGTCCACACTCTAAAGATATGGCGTCACTATCTCTATGGTGGAAAATGTGAGATATATACGGATCACAAGAGTCTCAAATACTTCTTTACTCAAAAGGTGTTAAATATGAGACAAAGAAGATGGCTAGAATTGGTTAAAGACTATGATTGCACCATTCTTTACCACCCAAGTAAAGCCAATGTAGTTGCTGATAGTTGACAGTTCCAACCACTCAAGACCAGTTAATTAAAGAATTTGATAATTTGAGGCTAGATGTTGTTGCACCTTCAGTACAGAAAGCAATTGTTGCAGCTCTAATGGTTCAACCCACCCTTAGAGAATGGATTAGAGAAGCCCAAAAGAATGACCCATTTTTGTGTAAAATTATGGCTGAAGTTGGGACAAATAAGCAAAAGGGATTTGCAATAACTAAGGATAAGGTACTTATGTATAAAGGCAGATTATGTGTTCCTAAAGACGAGGGTCTAAGGAAAGAAACTCTTGAAAAAGCACACTTCACCCCTTATACAACACATCCAGGCGGTACAAAAATGTATCGAGACCTTCGAAATGCATTTTGGTGGAGAAATATGAAAAGAGGAATAGGAATTATTGTAAGTAAATGTATGGTTTGTCAGCAAGTGAAAGCAGAACATCAAAGACCTTCAGGGTTGCTTAGACCACTAGATATACCGGAGTGGAAATGGGAACAAATTACCATGGATTTCGTGGTAGGATTTCTGAGATCAGCTAAAGGAAACAGTGCTATCTGGGTAATAGTGGATCGTCTTACAAAGTTGGCCCACTTTCTTCCAGTTAAGATGACATTCACTATGGAACAATATGCACAAGTTTATGTAAAAGAAATAGTCAGGTTACATAGAGTCCCCATTTCAATTATTTCAGATAGAGACCCGAGGTTCACATCAAATTTTTGGAAAAGTCTACAAAACGCTATGGGAACAAAATTGAAATTTAGTACTGCATATCACCCACAGACTGATGGACAATCTGAAAGGACAATTCAAACACTTGAAGATATGTTAAGAGCGTGTGTACTAGATCTTGGTGGCAGCTGGGAAACACACTTGCCTTTAGTAGAGTTTGCTTATAACAATAGTTTTCAAGCAACTATAGGCATGGCACCTTATGAGGCATTATATGGTAGGAAGTGCTGATCACCTATGTATTGGGATGAGGTTGGAAAAAGAAGGATCTTAGGACCCGAGATCGTTGATCAAATAGTACAAGCTGTGGAAAAGATTCGAGATAGAATTAAGGCTGCTCAGGATAGGCAGAAAGGCTATGCTAATAGAAGGAGAAAAGATCTCGAATTCCAAATCGGTGACAAAGTATTTTTAAAAGTAGCTCCAATGAAGGGAGTAGTTAGGTTTGGAAAGAAAGGAAAATTGAGACCCAGATTCATTGGACCATTTGATATATCAGAGAGAATTGGAGATGTTGCATACAGACTGGCACTACCACCAGAACTTTCAGTAGTACATAATAATTTTCATGTATTAATGTTGCGAAAATACTTACAGGATCCTAGTCATGTGATCAACCATCAAAATTTAGATGTACAACATGATTTAACCTATGAAGAAATGCCATTGAGGGTATTAGAGAGAAAGACACATAAACTGAGGAACAGGAAAATTCCTTTAATCAAGGTCCTATGGCGTTATCATGGAGTGGAAGAAGCAACTTGGGAAAAGGAAGATGAGATGAAAATCAAGTATCCAAAACTTTTCAACTAACCTAAGGTAAATTTCAAGGACGAAATTATTTTAAGGAGGGTAGGTTGTAAAATCCCGAAATATTTTTAGTTTTTCATATAACTTATTTGCCATTTAATAGGAATGCAATGTTTAGTCCTTACGCAAGTTAATTGGCTACCTTTATAGTTAATTTGGATCTATGTGGATATCTTTATAGTTGAGGGACCGAAGTGAAAATAAATATCAAAATTATACTTTTATTAAATGGGCCAAATAGTTAACTGTTGAAGGAGTTAGAATTACCCTATCAATATTGGGCTCATTTTGAAGCTCTTAATAAATGGCGAATTATGAACTCAAGAAAAATTTAATTTGGTCAAGTTAAACTCGAGTTATAGCCAATTAAGAAAATTACTTGGTTAATAATATTAGTTATCAATATGGACTAAATTACTATATCAATATTGGACTCCTTTGATAGATAACAATTAATTATATATATTAGGATTAAGAAAATGATATTTTGGATAAGTTGAATTAAGATGGAATCAATGGAAGAATCAAGGTATAAATGAAATTCTAATCTAATTACTATGCATACAGTTTACAATTCTTGGCCACTAGGAATAATATCTGTTAAGTATTGATAATTATGAAATTTAAAGATAATTGATTAAAACGTAATCATACTAATTTTCCGAAAACTATTAAATTCCTTTTTAATGCTAATCTACTTTAATTAGGATAGAAACTATTGTTCTTAATCATGTAGGATTTGGATTATGATGAAGTTTCCTAATAATCTTAATGTTAGAATAATTAGGACTCCAATAAATTAAACTAGTTAAGTTATTTCATTTGAAACACTCTTCCATTCATTTTGATTTAATCGAAGACAAGAGAGTAATTAATTATCTATTTAAGTTGATTTATTAGAATAAAATATGTCTATACATGCAATTAAGAGATCCAATTTATCTAACCTTTTCACGTGTGCACAAGATGTACATTTATAATTGTAGTTGATTATTTAACTTACCAATCTTAATTAGAAATCTCCAATCAGATTAATGAATAGGATTTTAGTACAATTTCTGGACGGAATATAGAATTCAAATCCCAATGTAATTCCACTTCGACAATGAATCCTACGTGATTACCCTACCGTTACGCCATGCTTTATTTTACTATATATATAGCAGTAAACCTTCAGCTTTTTGCAACGTATCCATTCTATCTCTTCCTCTCTAAGTTTTCCTCTATATTACTAAGGCTTTATACCCAAAGCAGTCTACTATATTTTATTCAATTTCACAAGCAACCAAGAGAAAAATCTCAGCAAACAAGTTCCCACAATTTGCTTTCCAAGTGCATATAATACGAGATTCATTACGGAAGGTGAGATGCTCAATGCTATTAGTGGTTTTTCCACATCTATTCAAATACGTTATTATATATGAATTTGATTACTTCAGTTCAGGGCTCCTTCGGGAGAAATCATGATACAGTTTAAGGCACAATTTAGCCTTCACGTTATTTTCAAGGCACAATTTAGCCTTCATGTTATTTTGCAGCGCTTGCTTGAATTATCATTTGTCATGGTGTGATAATTCTCATGTTATGTTGGTAAGAGAATTTATATAAAATTTCACGTTTGATTTGAATGTGCAGTAGCAAGCATCTCATTGAGTATAATTCGTTATACTCATCTCTCTTTATTTACAATTTTCAGGTAAAAATTAGTATGCTAGACGGCGGTGGATGGATATGCAATTGGACCAATGGATCTTCATCATGAAGTACTTTAATTTTTAGGAGCACTAGAATATTTAATAACACTTGATTATTTTGTTTTTAAATTTAGACTCAATGGTGAGTAACGTCATAATTTTTAATTAGTCCTAACCTTATTATTTGTTAGAACTATTTTTATTGATATGATTCCAAAACGTTCCGCATATTTTTATTAAATTTGATAACTTTATTAAATGTTGTTTCAATTTTACTGAATTTCTTGTTATATTAAAATTTATTTGATCCAAGCACTTTAATAAAATTCACGTTTCGTAACGTTTCGGGTTGCTAGAATTTTGGGTGTCACAGCACTGTTGTCAAGTGTTAATTGGATGGGAAAATTATTTGAAATTTAAACTATCCAACAAGGTAATATCACGTGTCAAAGTGTAAACTAAAGTGAACACCATAGTGTACATGTAGACAGGTTCTTACCGATTGAACTCTACTATTTGTACACTGATTTTTGTCACGTTGTGTGACACTTGCATTGTTGTCAAGTGTCAATTGGATGGGAAAACTATTTTAAATTTAAACTGCCTAACAGGGTATTGTTACATGGCAAAGTGAAAACTAAAGTGTACATGTAGAAAGGTTCATATTGATTGAACTTTGCTATTTGTATACAGATTTTTGACACAATGTTTGACACTTGCATTGTTGTCAAGTGTCAATTGGATGGGAAAACTATTTGAAATTTATATTGTCCAATAGGTTAATGTCACGTGGCAAAGTGTAAACTAAACTGTGTACACCAGTGTACATGAAGGAGGTTCTTACTGATTGAACTTTGTTGTTTGTAGACTGATTTTTGACACATTGTTTGACACTTGCATTGTTGTCAAATGTCGGTTGCATGGGAAAACTGTTTGAAATTTAAACTGTCCAGCAGGGTAATGTCACGTGGTAAAGTGTAAACTAAACCGTGTACACCATAGTGTACATGAAGGAGGTTCTTACCGATTGAACTTTACTATTTGTACGCTGATTTTTGACACATTGTTTGAAACTTGCATTGTTGTCAAGAGTCAATTTGATAGGAAAACTATTTGTAATTTATACTGTCCAGCAGGGTAATGTCACGTGGTAAAGTGTAAACTAAAGTGTACACTATAGTATAAAAGTAGTAAGGTTCTAACCAATTGAACTTTGCTATTTGTATACTGATTTTTGACACGTTGTTCAACACTTACATTGTTGTCATGTGTCAATTGGCTGGGAAAGCTGTTTGAAATTTAAACTACCTGACGAGGTAATGATCCGTGGCAAACTGAAAGCCAAAGTGTACACCATAGTGTACATGTAGCAAGGCTATTACCGATTGAACTTTACTATTTGTACATTGATTTTTGACCTGTTGTTTGACACTTGCATTGTTGTCAAGTGTTAATTGGATGGAAAAATTGTTTGAAATTTAAATTGTCCAACAGGGTAATGTCACGTGGTAAAGTGTAAACTAAACTGTGTACACCATAGTGTACATGAAGGAGGTTCTCATCGATTGAACTTTGCTATTTGTACACTGATTTTTGACACGTTGTTTGACACTTGCATTGTTGCTAAGTTTTAATTGGATGGAAAATTGTTTGAAATTTATACTATCTAACAGGGTAATATCACGTGGCAAAGTGTAAAGGAAAGTGTACACCATAGTGTACATGTAGCGAGATTCTTACCGATTGAATTTTACTATTTGTACACTAATTTTTGACACGTTTTGTGACACTTGCATTCTTGTTAAGTATCAATTGGATGGAAAAACTATTTTAAACTTAAACTGCCCAGCAGGGTAATGTCACGTGACAAAGTGCAAATTAAAGTGTACATGTAGCAAGGTTCATACTGATTGAACTTTGTTGTTTGTATATTGATTTTTTACACGTTGTTTGACACTTGCATTGTTGTCAAGTGTGAATTGGATGGAAAAATTATTTGAAATTTATACTGTCTATCAGGGTAATGTCACGTGGCAAAGTGTAAACTAAACTGTGTACACCATAGTGTACATGAAGGAGGTTTTTACCGATTAAATTTTACTATTTGTACACAGATTTTTGACACGTTGTTTGACACTTGCATTGTTGTTAAATGTCAAATGGATGGAAAAACTATTTAAAACTTGTATTGTCCAACAGGGTAATGTCACGTGGTAAAGTGTAAATTAAAGTGTACACCATAGTATAAATGTAGCAAAGTTCTTACCGATTGAACTTTGCTATTTGTACACTGATTTTTGACATGTTGTTCGACACTTGCATTGTTGTCATCAATCCATTAGCTGGGAAAACTGTTTGAAATTTAAGCCATCCAACGAGGTAATGATCCATGGCAAACTGAAAACCAAAGTGTACACCATAGTGTACATGTCATAAGGTTATTATCGATTGAACTTTATTATTTGTACACCGATTCTTGACATGTTGTTTGACACTTGCATAGTTGTCAAGTGTCAATTGAATGAGAAAACTGTTTGAAATTTAAACTGTCCAAAAGGGTAACATCACGTGGCAAGGTATAAACTAAAGTGTACACCGTAGTGTACATATAACAATATCCTTATCGATTGAACTTTACTATTTGTAAACTGATCATTAACACGTTGTTTGACACTTACATTGTTATCAAGTGTCAATTAAATGGGAAAACTGTTTGAAATTTATATTGTCCAACAAGGTAATATCACTTGGTAAAGTGTAAACTAAAGTGTATACCATAGTGTAAATATAGCAAGGTTCTTACTGACTGAACTTTGCTATTTGTACAATGATTTTTGACACGTTGTTTAACACTTGCATTGTTGTCATATGTCGATTGGCTAGGAAAACTATTTGAAATTTAAACTGTCCAACGAGGTAATGATCCGTGGCAAACTAAAAACCAAAGTGTACACCATAGTGTACGTGTAGCAAGGTTCTTACCGATTGAACATCGCTATTTGTACACTAATTTTTAACACATTGTTCGACACTTGCATTGTTATCAAGTGTCAGTTGGATGGGAAAACTATTTGAAATTTAAACTATCCTATAGGGTAATGTCACGTGGCAAAGTTTCAACTAATGTGTACAACATAGTGTACAAGTAGCCAAGTCCTTACTGATTGAACTTTGCCATTCGTAAACTGATTATTGACACATCGTTTGACACGTGCATTGTTTTCAAGTGTTAATTGGATGGGAAAACTATTTGAAATTTAAACTATCCAACAGGGTAATATCACGTGTCAAAGTGTAGACTAAAGTGAACACCATAGTGTACATGTAGCCAGATTCTTACCGATTTAACTTTACTATTTGTACACTGATTTTTGACACGTTCCGTGACACTTGCATTCTTTTTAAGTGTCAATTGGATGGAAAAACTGTTTTAAACTTAAACTGCCCAACAGGGTTATGTCACGTGGCAAAGTGAAAACTAAAGTGTACATGTAGCAAGTTTCATACTGATTGAACTTTGCTATTTGTATACTGATTTTTGACACGATATTTGACACTTACATTGTTGTCAAGTGTCAATTGGATGGAAAAATTGTTTGAAATTTATACCATCCAAAAGGGTAATGTCATGTGGCAAAGTGTAAACTAAACTGTTTACACCATGGTGTACATGAAGGAGGTTCTTTCCGATTGAACTTTGCTATTTTTATATTGATTTTTGACACGTTGTTGGACACTTGCATTGTTGTCAACTGTCAATTGGATGGGAAAACTATTTGAAATTTATACTGTCCAACAGGGTAATGTCACGTGGTAAAGTGTAAACTTAAGTGTACACCATAGTGCAAATGTAGCAAGGATTTTATCGATTGAACTTTATTATTTGTATACTGATTTTTGACACGTTGTTCAACACTTGTATTGTTGTCATGTGTCAATTGGCTGGAAAAACTGTTTGAAATTTATACTGTCCCACAAGGTAATGATCCGTGGTAAACTGAAAACCAAAGTGTACACCATAGTGTACATGTCGCAAGGCTATTACCAATTGAACTTTAGTATTTGCACACTGATTTTTGACACGTTGTTTGAATCTTGCATCGTTTTCAAGTGTCAATTGGATGAGAAAATTGTTTGAAAATTAAACTGTCCAATAGGGTAATGTCACATGGCAAAGTGTAAACTAAAGTGTAGACCACACTGTACGTGTAGCAAGGTTCTTACCGATTGAACTTTGCTATTTGTACACTAATTTTTGACACATTGTTCCACACTTACATTGTTGTCAAGTGTCAGTTGGATGGGAAGACTATTTGAAATTTAAACTGTCCAATAGGGTAATGTTATGTGGCAAAGTTTAAATTTTTGACACGTTGTTTGAAACTTGCATTGTTATCAAGCGTCGATTGGATGTGAAAACTGTTTGAAATTTAAACTGTCCAACAAGGTAATGTCACGTGGAAAAGTATAAACTAAAGTGTACACCATAGTGTTCATATCACAAGGTTGTTACCGTTTGAACTTTGCTATTTGTATACTGCTTTCTGACACGTTTGACACTTGCATTGTTGTCAAGTGTCAATTGGATGGGAAAACTGTTTAAAATTTAAACTGTCCAAAAGGGTAATGTCATGTGGCAAGGTGTAAACTAAAGTGTACACCATAGTGTACATGTAGCAATGTCCTTACCGATTGAACTATGCTATTTGCAAACTGATCATTGAAACGTTGTTTGACACTTGCATTGTTGTCAAGTGTCAATTGGATGGGAAAATTGTTTGAAATTTATACTGTTCAACAGGGTAATGTCACATGGTAAAGTGTAAACTAAAATGTGCACCATAGTGTAAATGTAGTAAGGTTCTTATCGATTGAACTTTGCTATTTGTACACTGATTTTTGACACGTTATTCGACACTTACATTATTGTCATGTGTCAATTGGCTAGGAAAACTGTTTGAAATTTAAACTGTCTGACGAGGTAATGATCCGTGGCAAACTGGAAACCAAAGTGTACATCATAGTGTACATGTCACAAGGTTATTATCGATTGAGCTTTACTATTTGTACACTGATTTTTGACACTTGCATTGTTGTCAAGTGTCAATTGGATGGGAAAATTGTTTGAAATTTAAACTGTCCAACAGGGTAATGTCACATGGAAAAGGGTAAACTAAATTGTACACCATAGTGTACGTGTAGCATGGTTCTTACCGATCGAACTTTGCTATTTGTACACTAATTTTTGACACGTTCTTTGACACTTGCATTGTTTTCAAGTGTCAGTTGATTGGGAAAACTATTTGAAATTTAAATTGTTCAATAGGGTAATGTCACGTGGCAAAGTTTAAGCTAATGTGTACACCATAACGTACATGTCGAAAGGTTCTTACTCATTGAACTTTGCTATTTGTAGATTGATTTTTGATACATTGTTTGACACTTGCATTGTTGTCAAGTGTCGATTGGATATGAAAACTGTTTGAAATTTAAACTTTCGAACAGGGTAATGTCAAGTGACAAAGTATAAACTAAAGTGTGCACCATAGTGTTCATATCGAAAGGTTCTTACCGATTGAACTTTGCTATTTGTACACTACTTTTTGACACGTTTGACACTTTCATTGTTGTCAAGTGTCTATTGGATGGGAAAACTATTTGAAATTTAAACTTTCCAACAGGGTAATGTCACGTGGCAAGGTGTAAATTAAAGTGTACACCATAGTGTACATGTAGCAATGTCCTTACCGATTGAACTTTGCTATTTGTAAACTGATAATTGACAAGTTGTTTGACACTTGCATTGTTGTCAAGTGTCAAGTGGATGGGAAAACTGTTTTAAATTTAAACTGTCCAACAGGGTAATGTCACGTGGCAAAGTGAAAACTAAAGTGTACTCTATAGTGTACATATCGCAAGGCTCTTACCGATTGAACTTTACATTTCGTAGATTGATTTTGACATGTTGTTTGACACTTGCATTGCTGTTAAGTGTCAACTAGATGGGAAAATTATTTGAAATTTATACTGTCCAACAAGGTAATGCATGTGGCAAAGTATAAACTAAAGTGTACACCATAGTGTACATATCTCAAGGTTCTTACCGATTGTACTTTGCTATTTGTACACTATTTTTTGACACGTTTGACACTTGCATTGTTGTCAAGCATCAATTGGATGTGAAAACTATTTGATATTTAAACTGTCCAATAGGGTAATGTCACGTGGCAAATCGTAAACTAAAGTGTACACCCTAGTGTACATGTAGCAAGATCCTTACCGTTTGAACTTTGCTATTTGTAAGTTGATTATTGACACATCATTCGACACGTGCGTTGTTGTCACGTGTCAATTGGATGGGAAGACTGTTTGAAATTTATATTGTCCAACAGGGTAGTGTTATGTGGGAAAGTGTAAACTAAACTGTGTACACCATAGTGTACATGAAGGAGGTTCTTACCGATTGGACTTTTCTATTTGTACACTGATTTTGGACACATTGTTTGACACTTACATTGTTGTCAAGTGTCAATTGGATGGAAAAACTATTTGAAATTTATAAAGTCCAACATAGTAATGTCACATGGTAAAGTGTAAACTAAAGTGTACACCATAGTGTAATTGTAGCAAGGTTCTTACCGATTGAATTTTGCTATTTGTACACTGATTTTTGACACGTTGTTCGACACTTACATTGTTGTCATGTGTCAATTGGTTGGGAAAACTGTTTGAAATTTAAACTATCCCACAAGGTAATGATTCGTGGCAAACTGAAAACCAAAGTGTACACCATAGTGTACATGTCGCAAGGCTATTACCGATTGAACTTTAGTATTTGCACACTAATTTTTGACACATTGTTTGACACTTGTATTGTTGTCAAGTTTCAATTGGATGGGAAAATTGTTTGAAATTTAAACTGTCCAACAGGGTAATGTCACATGGCAAAGTGTAAACTAAAGTGTAGACCACGTGTAGCAAGGTTCTTAACCTTTGAACTTTGCTATTTGTACACTAATTTTTGACAAGTTGTTCGACACTTGCATTGTTGTCAAGTGTCAGTTCGATGGGAAAATTATTTGAAATTTAAACCGTCCAACAAGGTAATCTCACGTGGTAAAGTTTAAACTAATGTGTACACTATAGTGTACATGTAGCAAGGTCCTTACCGACTGTACTTTGCTACTTGTAAATTAATTTTTGACACGTTGTTTGACACTTGCATTGTTGTCAAGTGTCAATTGGGTGGGAAAATATTAGAAATTTAAGCAGTCCAACACCATAGTGTACATGTGGCAAGGTCCATATCGATTGAACTTTGCTATTTGTACACTGATTTTTGACATGTTGTTTGACACTTGCAATGTTATCAAGTGTTAATTGGATTGGAAGACTGTTTGAAATCTAAGCTATCCAACAGGGTAATGTCACGTGGCAAACTGTAAACTAAAGTATACACCATAGTTTACATGTACCAAGGTTCTTACCAATTGAACTTTGCTATTTTTACACTGATTTTTGACACATTGTTTGACACTTGTATTGTTGTCAAGTGTCAATTGGATGGGAAAACTGTTTGAAATTTAAACTGTCCAATAGGGTAATGTCACGTGGTAAAGTGTAAACTAAAGTGTTCTCCATAGTGTACATGTCGCAAGGTTCTTACCGATTGAACTTTGCTATTTGTAGATTGATTTTTGACACATTGTTTGACACTTGCATTGTTGCCAAGTGTCGATTGGATGGGGAAATTGTTTGAAATTTAAACTGTCCAACAAGATAATGTCACGTGGCAAAGTATAAACTAAAGTGTACACCATAGTATTCATATCACAAGGTTCTTAGCAATTGAACTTTGCTATTTGTACACTACTTTTTGACACATTTGACACTTGCATTGTTGTCAAGTGTCAATTGGATGGAAAAACTGTTTGAAATTTAAATTGTCAAACAGGGTAATGTCACATGGCAAAGTGTAAACTAGAGAGTACACCATACTGTATATGTAGCAATATCCTTATCGATTGAACTTTGCTATTTGTAAACTGATCATTGGCATGTTGTTTGACGCTTACATTGTTGTAAAGTGTCAAGTGGATGAGAAAATTGATTGAAATTTAAACTGTCCAATTTGGTAATGTCACGTGGCAAAGTGCAAACTAAAGTGTACTCCATAGTATACATGTCGCAAGGTTCTTACCGATTGAACTTTACATTTTGTAGACTAATTTTTGATACGTTGTTTAAAACTTGCATTGTTGTCAAGTGTTAATTGGATGAGAAAACTATTTGAAATTTAAACTGTCCAACAGGGTAATGTGACGTGGCAAAGTATAAACTAAAGTGTACACCATATTGTACATATCCCTAGGTTCTTACCGATTGAACATTGCTATTTGTACACTAGTTTTCGACACGTTTGACACTTGAATAGTTGTCAAGTGTCAATTGGATGGAAAAACTATTTGAAATTTAAACTGTCCAGCAGGGTAATGTCATGTGGCAAAGTATAAACTAAAGTGTACACCATAGTGTACATGTAGCAAGGTTCATACCGATTGAACTTTGCTATTTGTACGTTGATTTTTGACACGTTATTTGACACTTGTATTGTTGTCAAGTGTCAATTGGATAGGAAAATTGTTTGAAATTTATATTGTCCAACAGGGTAATGTCACGGGTCAAAGTGTAAACCAAAGTGTGTACACCATAGTGTACATGTAGCAAGGTTTTTATCAATCGAACTTTGCTATGTGTACACTGAATTTTGACACGTTGTTTGACACTTGCATTATTGTCAAGTGTTAATTGGATGGAAAAACTATTTTAAATTTAAACTGTCGAACAAGGTAATGTTACGTGGCAATGTGAAAATTAAAGTGTACATGTAGAAAGGTTCATACCGATTGAACTTTGCTATTTGTACACTGATTTTTGACACGTTGTTTAACATTTGCATTGTTGTCAAGTTTCAATAGGATGGAAAAACTGCTATCCAACAGGATAATGTCACATGGCAAGGTGTAAACTAAAGTGTGTAAACCATTGTGTACATGAAGGAGGTTCTTACCGATTGAACTTTGCTATTTGTACACTGATTTTTGACATGTCGTTTTACACTTGCATTGTTGCAAGTGTCAATTGGGTGAAAAATTGCTATTTGTACATTGATTTTTGATATGTTGTTTGACACTTACATTGTTGTCAAGTGTCAATTGGATGGGAAAATTGTTTGATATTTATACTATCCAACATGGTAATGTCATGTTGTAAAGTGTAAATTAAAGTGTACACCATGGTGTACATGTCGCAAGGTTCTTACCATTGAACTTTTCTATTTGTTCACTGAATTTTGACACGTTGTTTGACACTTGTATTGTTGTCAAGTGTCAATTAGATGGGAGAACTATTTGCAATTTAAATTATCCAATAGGGTAATGTCACGTGGCAATGTGTAATCTAAAGTACACATTATAGTGTACATGTGGCAAGGTCCTTGCCAATTGAACTTTGCTATTTGTATACTAATTTTTGACACGTTGTTCGACACTTGCATTATTTTCATGTGTCAATTGGATGGGAAAACTATTTGAAATTTAAACTGTCCAACAGGATAATGACCCGTAACAAAGTGAAAACCAAAGTGTACACCATAATGTACATGTCGCAAGGTTCTTACCCATTGAACTTCGGTATTTGTACACTGATTTTTAACACGTTGTTTGACACTTGCATTGTTGTCAAGTGTTAATTGGATGGGAAAATAGTTTGAAATTTAAATTGTCTAACATGGTAATGTCACGTGGCAAAGTGTAAACTAAAGTGTATACCATAGTGTACATATAGTATTGTTCTTACCAATTGAACTTTGCTATTTTTACACTGATTTTTTACACGTTTTTCAACACTTGCATTGTTGTCAAGTGTCAATTGGATGGAAAAACTGTTTGAAATTTATACTGCCTAACAGGGTAATGTCACGTGGTAAAGTGTAAACTAAAGTGCACACCATAGTGTAAATGTAGCAAGGTTCTTACCGATTGAACTTTGCTATTTGTACACTTATTTTTGACACCTTGTTCAACACTTGCATTGTTTCCATGTGTCAATTGGCCAGGAAAACTATTTTAAATTTAAACTGTCCAACAAGATAATGATCCATGGCAAACTGAAAATCAAAGTGTACACCATAGTGTACATGTCGCAAGGCTATTACTGATTGAACTTTACTATTTGTACATTGATTTTTGACACGTTGTTTGACACTTGCATTGTTTTCAAGTGTCAATTGGATGGGAAAATTGTTGGAAATTTAAACTGTCCAACAGGGTAATGTTACATGGCAAAGTGTAAACTAAAGTGTACACTATAGTGTACATGCAGCAAGGTTCTTACCGATCGGACATTGCTATTTGTACACTAATTTTTGACACGTTGTTCGACACTAGCATTGTTGTCAAGTGTTAATTGGATGGAAAAACTATTTGAAATTTAAACTAGCCAATAGGGTAATGTCACGTGGCAAAGTTTAAACTAATGCGTACACCATAGTGTACATGTAGCAAGGTCCTTACCGACTGAACTTTGCAACTTGTAAACTAATTTTTGACACGTTGTTTGACACTTGCATTTTTGTCAAGTGTCAATTTGATGGGAAAACTGTTTGAAATTTATACTGTCCAATAGGGAAATGTCATGTGGTAAAATATAAATTAAAGTGTATACCATAGTGTGCATGTCGTAAGGTTCTTACATATTGAACTTTGCTATTTGTACACTGATTTTTGACACGTTGTTTAACACTTGCATTGTTATCAAGTGTCAACTGGATGGAAAAATTGTTTGAAATTTAAACTGTCTAACAGGGTAATGTCACATAGCAAAGTGTAAACTAAAGTGTACACCATAGTGTACATGTAGCATGGTTCTCAACGATTGAACTTTACTATTTGTACATTGATTTTTAATACGTTGTTTGACACTTGCATTGTTGTCGAGTGTTAATTAGATGGGAAAAGTGTTTGAAATTTAAACTGTCCAACAGGCTAATATCACGTGGCAAAGTGAAACTAAAGTGTACATGTAACAAGGTTCATACCGATTGAACTTTGCTATTTCTACACTGATTTTTGACACGTTGCTTGACACTTGCATTGTTGTCAAGTGTTAATTGGACAGGAAAATTGTTTGAAATTTATACTTTCCAACAGGGTAATGTCACGGGTCAAAGTGTAAACTAAAGTGTGTACACCATAGTGTTTATGTCGCGAGGATTTAGCCCATTGAACTTTTCTATTTGTACACTAAGTTTTAACACGTTGTTTGACACTTGTATTGTTGTCAAGTGTTAATTGGATGGAAAAACTGTTTGGAATTTAAACTGTCCAACAGGGTAATGTCACGTGACAAAATGCAAACTAAAGTGTACACCATAGTGTACATGTAGCATGGTTCTTACCGATTGAACTTTACTATTTCTACACTAATTTTTGATACATTGTTTGACACTTGCATTGTTGTCAAGTGTCAATTGGATGGGAAAACTACTTGAAATTTAAATTGTCCAACAGGGTAATGTCACATGGCAAAGTGAAAACTAAAGTGTACCTCCAGCAAGGTTCTCACCGATTGAACTTTGCTATTTGTACACCGATTTTTCACACATTGTTTGACACTTGCATTGTCGTCAAGTGTCAATTGGATGGGAAAATTTATACTGTGCAATAGGGTAATGTCACGGGTCAAGGTGTAAACTAAAGTGTGTACACCATAGTGTACATGTAGCAATGTTCTAGCTGATTGAACTTTGCTATGTGTACACTAAATTCTGACACGTTGTTTGACACTTACATTGTTGTCAAGTGTCAATTGGATGGAAAAATTGTTTGAAATTTAAACTGTCCAATAGGATAATGTCACGTGGCAATGTGAAAACTAAAGTGTATATGTTGAAAGGTTCATACCGATTGAACTTTGCTATTTGTACACTGATTTTTGACACGTTGTTTAACACTTACATTGTTGTCAAGTTTCAATTGATGGGAAAACTGTTTGAAATTTATACTGTCCAACAAGATAATGTTGCGTGGCGAAGTGTAAACTAAAGTGTGTAAACCATCGTGTACATGAAGGAGGTTCTTACCAATTGAATTTTGCTATTTGTACACTGATTTTTGACACATTGTTTCACACTTACGTTGTTGTCAAGTGTCAATAGGATGAAGAACTGTTATTTGTACATTGATTTTTGACACGTTGTTTGACACTTGCATTGCTGTCAAGTGTTAATTGGACGGAAAAACTGTTTGATATTTATACTATCAAACATGGTAATGTCACATTGTAAAGTGTAAATTAAAGTGTACACCATAGTGTACATGTCGTAAGATTCTTACCATTAAACTTTTCTATTTGTTCATTGAATTTTGACACGTTATTTAACACTTGCATTGTTGTCAAGTGTCAATTAGATGGAGAACTATTTGAAATTTAAATTATCCGACAAGGTAATGTCACGTGGCAATGTGTAAACAAAAGTGCACATTATAGTGTACATGTGGCAAAGTCCATGTAGATTGAACTTTGCTATTTGTATACTAATTTTTGACAAACTGTTTGACACGTTGTTTAACACTTGCATTGTTGTCAATTGTCAATTGGATGGGAAAACTGTTTGAAGTTTAAATTGTCTAACAGGGTAATGTCACGTGGCAAAGTATAAACCAAAGTGTACATGTAGCAAGGTTCTTACCGATTGAACTTTGCTATTTGTACACTGATTTTTGACACGTTGTTCGACCTTGCATTGTTGTCAAGTGTTAATTGGATGGGAAAACTATTTGAAATTTAAACTGTCCAATAGCACAACGTCACGTGATGAAGTGTAAACTAAAGTGTACACCATAGTGTACATGTAGCAAGGTCCTTACCGATAGAGCTTTGCTATTTGTACACTGATTATCGACTTGTTGTTTTACACTTGCATTGTTGTCAAGTATCAATTGGATAGAAAACTATTTGAAATTTAAACTGTCAATCAGGAAATTATCACGTGGCAATGTGTAAACTAAAGTGTACACCATAGTGTACATGTAACAATATTCTTACAGATTGAACTTTGCTATTTGTATCCTAATTTTTGACACGTTGTTTGACCCTTACAATATTGTCAAGGGTCAATTAGGTGTGAAAACTATTTGAAATATAAACTGTCCAACAGGTTAATGTCACGTGGCAAAGTGTTAACTAAAGTGTGCACCATAGTGTACATGGGGCAAGGTCCTTAACGATTGAACTTTGCTATTTGTACATTTTATTTTTGACACGTTGTTTGACACTTGCATTGTTGTTAAGTGTCAAATGAACAGGAAAACTATTTGAAATTTAAATTGTCTAATAGAGTAATGTCATGTAGCAATGTGTAAACTAAAGTGTACACCATAGTATACATGTGGCAAGGTTCTTACCATTGAACTTTGTTATTTGCACACTAATTTTTGACATGTTGTTTGACACTTGCGCTGTTATCAAGTGTCAATTGGAAAAATGTTTGAAATTTAAACTGTCCAACAGGGTAATGTCACGTGGCAAAGTGTAAACTAAAGTGTACACCATAGTGTACATGTAGCAAGGTCCTTACCGATTGAAGTTTGCTATTTGTACACCAATTTTCGACACATTGTTTGACACTTGCACTATTGTCAAGTGTCAATTGGATGGGAAAATTGCTTGAATTTTAAACTGTCCAACATGGTAATGTCATATGGTAAAGTGTAAACTGAAGGGTACATGTAGCAAGGTTCATACTAATTTAACTTTGCTATTCGTACATTGATTTTTGACACGTTGTTGGACACTTGTGTTGTTGTCAAGTGTTAATTGGATGGGAAAACTGTTTGAAATTTAAGCTGTTCAACAGGGTAATGTCACGTGGCAAAATGTAGACTAAAGTGTGGCAAAGTGTAGGCTAAAGTGTACACCATAGTGTACATGTAGCAAGGTCCTTACCAATTGAACTTTGTTATTTGTACACCGATTTTTGACATGTTGTTTGACACTTGCATTGTTGTCAAGTGTCAAATGGATGGGAAAACAATTGCCCGATAAAGCAATGTCACGTGGCAAAGTGTAAAGTAAGGTGTACACCATAGTGTACATATAGCAAGTGATGCGAACCCCGTAGCAATGGAAACTACGAAAACCACAACGAGATTGATGCGGAACCCAAGAACGCCAATACTAACCGGTTTTGGATCTTGAACCCCAAGAATTGAACCAAGAAACCCTAGATTAGCGAAGAACCTAAAACCCCTTGATTACAATTAAAAAAACCCACAATCCGATTGATTAAAATGCCACAAGAAGTTGAATCTTGATAAGTTCCAAGATTGTTCAAGAAGAACAACAAATTGAAAGAACAATTCTCTCTCTATAATATTAAGCAAAAGTCAAAAGTTGTTACAATGAAAAGTAATCTCCTATTTATACTAATGAATAAAAAAGTCCAAAACCATCAAATTACGGTAATAATTTGATTTCATAAGAATTCTATCGAAACTAAGAAATTCGGCCAAAATTAGAAAATTCGCCAATTTTTTGGCTTGTGAGGCCGCATGGTGTAAATCCATACGGTCGCATGGTTCAACAAAAAAATAATATTTGTTTTCGGTATACCACTGTGCGGCCGCATGATGTCGCACAGGCTTGTCTTCAGCCTTCGGTTTCGTCGCTTGATAACGAATCGACCCGAGCATGAAAGCTGCTCCATTTTGAGTCCCGAACATGGCTCCATCAATGGTTTCTTGAACGAGCAATCCCATCGCTTGTTTAACTTGCTTTGCCCTTGATCGCGTCATTGGTCCACCATCGACTATCAACGGGTCTCGTCTCGCACTTGCCTTCGTCGGGCTCGACTTTTGGATCATATCAGCAAGGTTCTTACCATTCAACTTTGCTATTTTCACACTAATTTTTGACACGTTGTTTGACACTTATATTATTGTCGAGTGTCAATTGGATGGGAAAACTATTTTAAATTTACACTGTCCAATAGGGTAATGACACGTGGCAAAGTGTAAACTAAGGTGTACACCATAGTGTACATGTCGTAAGGTTCCTACTAATTAAATTTTACAATTTGTACACTGATTTTTGGCACGTAATTTGACACTCAAATTGTTGTCCAGTGTCAATTGGATGGGAAAACTATTTGAAATTTACGCAGTCCAATAGGGTAATGACACGTGGCAAAGTGTCAACTAGGGTGTACACCATAGTGTACATGTCGCAAGGTTTTTACAGATTGAATTTTACAATTTGTACACTGATTTTTGACATGTTGTTTGACACTTGCATTGTTGTCAAGTGTCAATTGGACGCAAAAAAATGTTTGAAATTTAAACTATCGAACTGGGTAATGTCACGTCGCAAAGTGTAAACTAAAGTACACACCATAGTGTATATCTAGCAAGGTTCTTACCGATTGAACTTTACTATTTGTACACTAATTTTTGACACGTAGATTGATAGTTGCATTATTGTCTAGTTTTAATCAGATGGGAAAATTGTTTGAAATTTAAACTGTCCAACAGGACAATATCACGTGGCAAAGTGTAAACTAAAGTACACAGCATAATGTACGTGTTGCAAGGTTCTTACCGATTTAAATTTACTATTTGTACGCTGATTTTTGACAGTTGTTTGACACTTTTATTGTTGACACGCGTCAATTGGGTGGGAAAACTATTTGAAATTTAAACTGTTCAATAGGGTAATGTCACGTGGCAAATTGTAAACTAAAGTGTACACCATAATGTACATATGGCAAGCTTCTTACCGATTGAAATTTGCAATTTGTACATTGATTTTTGACACGTTATTAGACACTTGCATTGTTATCAAGTGTCAATTGGATGGAAAACTATTTGAAATTTAAACAGTCTACGAGGAAATTATCACGTGGCAAAGTGTAGACTAAAGTGTACACCATAGTGTACATGTAGCAATGTCTTTACCGATTGAATTTCGCTATTTGTACACCTATTTTTGACATGTTGTTTGACACTTGCATTGTTGTCAATTGTCAAATGGATGGGTAAACTATTTAAAATTTCAATTGCTCAATAAAGTAATGTCATGTGGCAAAGTATAAATTAAGGTGTATACCATAGTGTACATGTAGCAAGGTTCTTACCATTGAACTTTCCTATTTACACACTAATTTTTGACACGTTGTTTGACACTTACATTGTTGTCAAGTGTCAATTGGATGTGAAAACTGTTTGAAATTTAAACTGTCGAACAGGGTAACGACACGTGGTAAAGTGTAAACTAAGGTGTACACCATAGTATACATGTTGCAAGTTTCTTACCAATTAAATTTTGCAATTAGTACACTGATTTTTGACACGTAGTTTGACGCTTGCATTGTTGTCAAGTGTCAATTGTATGGGAAACCTATTTGAAATTCAGGCAGTCAAACAGGGTAATGACACGTGGCAAAGTGTAAAGTAGGGTGTACACCATAGTGTACATGTCGCAAGGTTCTTACCGATTGAACTTTGCAATTTGTAAACTAATTTTTGACACATTGTTTGACACTTGCATTGTTGTCAAGTGTCATTTGGATGGAAAAAAATGTTTGAAATTTAAACTGTCGAACAGGATAATGTCACGTGGCAAGGTGTAAACTAAATTGTACACCATAGTGTACATGTAGCAAGGTTCTTACCGATTGAACTTTGTTATTTGTACACTAATTTTTGACACGTAGTTTGACACTTGCATTATTATCTAGTGTCAATTGAATGAGAAAACTGTTTAAAAATTAAACTATACAACAGGATAATATCACGTGGCAAAGTGTAAACTAAAATACACACCATAGTGTACATGTTGCAAGATTTTTACCGATTGAACTTTACTATTTATACACTAATTTTTGACACGTTTTTTGACACTTAAATTGTTGTCAAGGGTCAATTGGGTGGGAAATCTGTTTGAAATTTAACCTATCCAACAGGATAATGTCACGTGGCAAAGTGTAAACTAAAGTGTACACCATAATGTACATGTGGCAAGGTCCTTACCGATTGACGTTTGCTATTTGTACACTGATTTTTGACACGTTGTTTGACACTTATATTGTTGTCAAGTGTCAATTGGATGGGAAAATAGTTTGAATTTTAAACTGTCCAACAGGGTAATGTCATGTGGTAAAGTGTAAACTGAAGTGTACATGTAGCAAGGTTCATACCGATTTAACTTTGCTCTTCGTATACTGATTTTTGACACGTTGTTCGGCACTTGTGTTATTGTCAAGTGTCAATTGGATGAAAAAACTATTTGAAATTTAAGCTGTCCAAGAGAGTAATGTCACGTGGCAAAGTGTAGACTAAAGTGTACACCATAGTATACATGTAGCAAGGTCTTTACTGATTGAGCTTTGCTATTTGTAAACTGATTTTTGACATATAGTTTGATACTTGTATCATTGTCAAGTATCAATTGGATGGGAAAACTGGTTAAAATCTAAACTGTCTAACGGGGTAATGTTATGTGCAAAGTGTACACCAAAGTATACAGGTATCATGGTTCTTACCGATTTAACAATGCTATTCGTACACTGATTTTTGACACGTTTGACACTTGCATTGTTGTCAAGTGTCAGTTGGATGGAAAAATTGTTTGAAATTTGAACTGTCCAACAAGGTAACGTCACGTGGTAAAGTGTAAACTAAAGTGTACATGTAGCAAGGTTCATACCGATTGAACTTTGTTATTTGTACACTTATTTTTGACACGTTATTCGACACTTGCACTGTCGTCAAGTGTCAATTGGATGGGAAAACTATTTGAAATTTAAGTTATCCAACAGGTTAATGTCATGTGGCAAAGTGTAAATTAATTTGTACACCATAGTGTACTTGTAGCAAAGTCATTACCAATTGTACTTTGCTATTTGTACACTAATTTTTGACACGTTGTTTAACACTTGCATTATTGTCTAGTGTCAATTGGATGAAAAAATTGTTTAAAATTTAAACTGTGCAATAGGATAATATCACGTGGCAAAGTGTAAACTAAAGTACACACCATAGTGTACATGTTGTAAGGTTTTTACCGATTGAACTTTACTATTTATACACTGATTTTTGACACGTTGTTCGACTCTTGCATTATTGTCAACTGTCAATTGGGTGGAGAAATTATTTGAAATTTAAACTGTCTAAAAAGGTAACGTCATGTGGCAAAGTGTAAACTAAAGTGTGCACCATAGTGTACATGTAGCAAGATCCTTACCGATTGAACTTTGCTCTTTGTACACTGATTATCGACACGTTGTTTTACACTTGCATTGTTGTTAAGTGTCAATTGGATGGAAAGCTATTTGAAATTTAAATTGTCCAATTGGAAATTATCACATGGCAGAGTGTTGACTAAAGTGTACACCATAGTGTACATGTAATAAGGTCCTTACCGATTGAACTTTGCTATTTGTACATTGATTTTTGACACGTTGTTTGACACTTGCATTGTTGTCAAGTGTCAAATGGATGGGAAAACTATTTGAAATTTCAATTGCCCAATAAAGCAATGTCATATGGCAAAGTGTAAATTAAGGTGTACACCATAGTGTACACGTAGCAAGATTCTTACCATTGAACTTTACTATCTGCACACTAATTTTTGACAAGTTGTTTGACACTTACATTGTTGTCAAGCGTCAATTGGATGAGAAAACTATTTGTGTAGAACCCCAAATAATTCTAGACACCTTAGTGGCACTAAGACATGAATATTGGATGACTAAAGTATACTTCAGATTTTTAGTCTCATTTGAGACCCATTTTTGACATAGGAAACATTTCACTTGGAAAATGATATCTAAATAAATTTTGTAGCTCTTTGAGTTAGCTTTCCAATTCACTTTGAATTACCTCAATTGGATATCGGCAGAAGAAGTTATGATAGATATACTGAAGGCTGTGCAGTGTCAATCGGACTACAACCGGTCGACTGAAACTGCCTGAAATGAAAATTCTCATTTTTCTCTAGAATTTAAATATCTATTTTCATCAATTATTTTCTCAAAGGGCCACCCACATTTTTGGCAATACAAACCCCACTAAATTGAAGCATTTTACCTCAAACTTAAATGACACCCATGTTTTCTCTCTTAAATGAAATTTGACCCTTCATTTACTTTAAGTTATGGGATATTTATCTATAAAGAGAGACCTCATTTCACTCATTTTTTCTCACACCAAAAGCAAGAGCTTTTACATACTAAAGAAAGAGTTTCCAAGAGAGAAAAAGAGAGGGAGAAAAACTATTTTTCCTAGAAGTTTAAGAAGTGTTTTCAAGCATCAATTCTCAACGATTTTCAAACATCCAAGGAGTGCATTTCTATCAACGTCCAAGTTTCATCGAAGTTTTCAATCCAAGTTTTCAAAGTTTCAAAAGCATAAATCAAGGTAGGTAGAGGTGCAATGTGTTTAATCGTGTTAAGTTATTAGTTTCGATTCATGTTAATGTTTGTATGTCAAATGGTACTCCGGTACGGCATATCCCTCTATGTTAATGGTTGTATGTCAAATGGTACTCCGGTACTGCATACCCCTCTATGTTGAAGAAATGTTCGTATGTCAAATGGTGCCCACGGGTACGGCATACCCCTTCATGTCAAATGGTGCCTCCGGGTACGGCATGTATGAAAAGTTATAAAGTTAATGTTTTGAAATGTATAGCTTGATCACGAATGTACCTATGACACCTATTGAGTTTTTCAACTCACGGGTTTAATCCCATCTCTACAGATTGAAGGAATTCTACCTCGGGCATGGATGGAGGGAAAGATGGAGAGTGATGCAACGAGCCCATGGAAATTCGGTGAATAAGTGATTTGGATTTATTTTTATGAAATATTTTCCAATGTTATTTCTTTAAAGTTTTGAATAACGCAGAATGCGAGAACAAATTATGTTTTCTTCAAATAAATTACATTTTGTTATTTTGAAAAATGATTCAGTGTTTTTGTTTAAAGTATTTGAAATATTGTTATTTAAATTATTATCCGAAAATGTAAGCTTCCGTTAAAATGTATACGCTTATTACTAAACCACCGGTTAAGCTAAGTAAAGTAAGTAGCGTTTCAGTCCACTAGGGGTCGGGGCGTTACAGTTTGAAATTTAAACTGTCCAATAGAGTAACGACATGTGGCAAAGTGTAAACTAAGGTATACACCATAGTGTACATGTCGCAAGGTTCTTACCAATTAAATTTTGCAATTTGTACACTGATTTTTGACACGTAGTTTGACGCTTGCATTGTTGTCATGTGTCAATTGGATGAGAAAACTATTTGAAATCTAGACAGTCTAACAGGGTAATGACAAGTGGCAGTGTACACCATATTGTACATGTCGTAAGGTTCTTATCGATTGAACTTTTCAATTTGTGTACTAATTTTTGACACGTTATTTGACACTTACATTGTTGTCAAGTATCAATTGGACGGAAAAAATGTTTGAAATTTAAACTGTCAAATAGGGTAATATCACGTGGCAAAATGTAAACTAAAGTGTACACCATAGTGTACATGTAGCAAGCTTCTTACCGATTGAACTTTATTATTTGTACACTAATTTTTTACACGTAGTTTGACACTTGCATTATTGTCTTGTGTCAATTGGATGGGAAAACTGTTTGAAATTTAAACTGTACAATAGGATAATATCACGTGACCAAGTGTAAACTAAAGTACACACCATAGTGTACATGTTGCAAGGTTTTTACCGATTGAACTTTACTATTTGTACACTAATTTTTGACACTTGCATTGTTGTCAAGGGTCAATTGGGTGGGAAAACAATTTGAAATTTAAACTATCCAGCAGGGTAATGTCACGTGGCAAAGTGTAAACGAAAGTGTACACCATAGTGTATATGTAGCAAGGTCCTTACTGATTGAAGTTTGCTATTTGTACACTGATTTTCGACACGTTGCTTGACATTTGCATTGTTGTCAAGTGTCAATTGGATGGGAAAATAGCTTGAATTTTAAACTGTACAACAGGGTAATGTCATGTAGTAAAGTGTAAACTGAAGTGTACATGTAGTAAGGTTCATACCGATTGAACTTTTTTATTTGTACAATTATTTTTGACACGTTGTTTGACACTTGCATTGTTATCAAGTTTCAATTGGATGGGAAAATTGTTTGAAGTTTAAACTGTCCAACAGGGTAATGTGATGTGCAAAATGTACACCAAAGTGTACAGGTATTATGGTTCTTACCGATTAAACAATGCTATTTGTACACTGATTTTCGACACGTTTGATACTTACACTGTTGTCAAGTGTTAATTGGATAGGAAAATTGTTTGAAATTTGAACTGTCCAACAGGGTAATATCACATGGTAAAGTCTAAACTAAAGTGTGCATGTAGCAAGGTTCATACCGATTGAACTTTTTTATTTGTACATTTACTTTTGACATGTTGTTTGACACTTGCATTGTTGTCAAGTGTCAATTAGATGGGAAAACTATTTGAAATTTAAGCTATCCAACAGGGTAATGTCACGTGGCAAAGTGTAAATCAATGTATACACCATAGCGTACTTGTAGCAAAGTCCTTACCAATTGTACTTTGCTATTTGGACACAAATTTTGGACACGTTGTTTTACACTTGCATTGTTGTCAAGTGTCAATTGTATGGGAAAACTATTTGAAATTTAAATTATCCAATAGGGTAATGTCACGTGGCAAAGTGTAAACAAAAGTGTACACCATAGTGTCCATGTAGAAACGTTCTTACTGATTGAACTTTCCTATTTGTATACTAATTTTTGACACGTTGTTCGACTCTTACATTGTTGTCAAGTGTCAATTGGATGGAAAAAAATTTTGAAATTTAGACTGTCCAAGAGGGCAACGTCACGTGGCAAAGTGTAAAATAAATTATACACCATAGTGTACATGTCGCAAGGTCCTTATCAATTGAACTTTGCTTTTTGTACACTGATTATCGACACATTGTTTTACACTTGCACTATTGTCAAGTGTCAATTGGATGGAAAACTATTTGAAATTTAAACTATCCAACAGAAAATTATCACGTGGCAAAGTGTAAACTAAAGTGTACACCATAGTGTACATGTAGCAATGTTCTTACCGATTAAACTTTGCTATTTGTACCCTAATTTTTGACACGTTATTTAACCCTTGCAACGTTGTCAAAGGTCAATTGGGTGGGAAAACTATTTGAAATTTAAAATGTCCAACAGGGTACTGTCACGTGGAAAAGTGTTAACTAAAGTGTGCACCATAGTGTACATGTGGCAAGGTCCTTAACGATTGAACTTTGCTATTTGTACATTTATTTTTGACACGTTGTTTGACCCTTGCATTGTTGTTAAGTGTCGAATGGACAGGAAAACCATTTGAAATTTAAATTGACCAATAGAGTAATGTCATGTGGCAAAGTGTAAACTAAAGTGTACACCATAGTGTACATGTAGCAAGGTTCTTACCATTGAACTTTATTATTTGCACACTGATTTTTGACACGTTGTTTAACACTTGCGTTGTTGTCAAGTGTCAATTGGATGGGAAAAATGTTTGAAATTTAAACTGTCCAACAGGATAATGTCACATGGAAAGGTGTAAACTAAAGTGTACACTATAGTGTACATGTAGCAAGGTCATTACCGATTGAACTTCGCTATTTGTACACTAATTTTCGACACGTTGTCTGACACTTGGATTGTTGTCAAGTGTCAATTGGATGGGAAAACAGTTTGAATTTTAAACTGTCCAACATGGTAATGTCATGTGGTAAAGTGTAAACTGAAGTGTACATGTAGCAAGGTTCATACTAATTTAACTTTGCTATTCGTACATTGATTTTTAACACGTTGTTGGAGACTTGTGTTGTTGTCAAGTGTCAATTGGATGAGAAAACTATTTGAAATTTAAGTTGTCCAATAGGGTAATGTCACGTGGCAAAGTGTAAACTAAAGTGTACACCACAGTGTACATGTAGCAAGATCCTTATCGATTGAACTTCGCTATTTGTAAACTAATTTTTGACACGTTGTTTGACACTTTCATCGTTGTCAAGTATCAATTGGAGGCGAAAACTATTTGAAATATAAATTGTCCAACAGGGCAACGTCACGTGGCAATGTGTAAACTAATGTGTACACTGTAGAGTACATTTAGCAAGGTGCTTACCGATTGAACTTTGCTATTTGTACACTGATTTTTGACATGTTGTCTAACACTTACATTGTTGTCAAGTGTCAACTGGATGAGGAGACTACTTGAAATTTAAGCTATCCAATAGGGAATTATCACATGGCAAAGTGTAAACTAAAGTGTATATCATAATGTACATGTAACAAGGTTCTTATCGATTGAACTTTGCTATTTGTACCCTGATTTTTGACACGTTGTTTGACCCATGCATTGTTGTCAAGGGTCAATTGGAAGGGAAAATTGTTTGAAATTTAAACTGTTCAGCAGGGTAATGTCACGTGGCAAAGTGTAAACTAAAGTATACACCATAGTGTACATGTGGCAGGTCCTTAACGATTGAACTTTGCTATTTGTACATTTATTTTTCGACACGTTGTTTGACACTTGCATTGTTGTCAAGTGTCAAATGGATGTGAAAACTATTTGAAATTTAAATTGTCCAATAGAGCAATGTCACGTGGTAAAGTGTAAACTAAAGTGTACACCACAGTGTACATGTAGAAAGGTTCTTACCATTGGACTTTTCTGTTTGCACACTAATTTTTGACACGTTGTTTGACACTTGCATTGTTGTCAAGTGTCAATTGTATGGGGAAAGCTATTTGAAATTTTAACTGTCCAACAAGGTAATAACATGTGGAAATGTGTAAACTAAGGTGTACACCATAGTGTTCATATCACATGGTTCTTACCAATTGAATTTTTCAATTTGCACACTCATTTTTGACACGTTGTTTGACACTTGCATTGTTGTCAAGTGTCAATTGGATGGAAAAACTATTTTAAATTCAAACTGTCCTACATGGTAATGACACGTGGCAAAGTGTAAACAAAGGTGTACTCCAAAGAGTACATGTCGCAAGGTTCTTACCGATTGAACTTTGCAATTTGTACACTAATTTTTGACACATTTTTTTACACTTGCATTGTTGTCAAGTGTCAATTGGACGGAAAAATGTTTGAAATTAAAACTATCGGACAAGGTAATGTCACGTGGCAAAGTGTAAACTAAAGTGTACACCATAGTGTACATGTAGCAAGGTTCTTGCCGATTGAACTTTCCTATTTGTACACTGATTTTGGACTTGTAGTTTGACACTTGCATTATTGTCAAGTGTTAATTGGATGGGAAAATTGTTTGAAATTTAAACTCTCCAACGACATAATATCATGTGGCAAAGGGTAAACTAAAGTACACACCATAGTGTACATGTTGCAAGGTTCTTACCTATTAAACTTTACTATTTGTACACTGATTTTTGACACATTGTTTGATACTTGCATTGTTGTAAAGGGTCAATAGGGCAGAAAAACTGTTTGAAATTTAAACTATCCAATAGGGTAATATCACGAGGCAAAATGTAAACTAAAGTGTACACCATAATGTACATGTGGTAAGGTTCTTACGAATTGAAATTTGCAATTTGTATACTGATTTTTGACACGTTGTTTGACACTTGCATTGTTTTCAAGTGTCAATTGGATGGAAAAAATGTTTGAAATTAAAATTGTCCAACCAGGTAATGTCACGTGGCAAAGTGTAAACTAAAGTGTACACCTTAGTATACATGTAGCAAGGTCCTTACTGATTGAACTTTACTATTAGTACACTAATTTTCGACACGTTGTTTGACACTTGCATTGTTATCAAGTGTCAATTGGATGGAAAAATTGTTTGAATTTTAAACTGTCCAACGAGGTAATGTCATGTGGTAAGGTGTAAACTGAAGTGTACATGTAGCAAGGTTCATACCATTTTAACTTTGCTATTCGCACACTGATTTTTGACACGTTGTTTGGCACCTGTATTATTGTTAAGTGTTAATTGGATGGGACAACTATTTGAAATTGAAGCTATCCAATAGGGTAATATCATGTGGCAAAGTGTAGACTAAAGTATACACCATAGTGTACAAGTAGCAAGGTCCTTACTGATTGAACTTTACTATTTGTAAACTGATTTTTCACACATTGTTTGGCACTTGCATCGTTGTCAAGTATCAATTGGATGGGAAAACACTTTGAAATTTAAACTTTCCAATAGGGTAATATCATGTGCAAAGTGTACACTAAAGTGTACAAGTATCATGGTTCTTACCGATTGAAGAATGTTATTTGTACACTGATTTTTGACACGTTTGACACTTGCATTGTTCTCAAGTGTCAATTGGATGGGAAAACTTTTTGAAATTTGAATTGTCCAACAGAATAATTTCACGTGGTAAAGAGTAAACTAAAGTGTAAGTGTGGCAAGGTTCATACCGATTGAACTTTGTTATTTGTACACTTATTTTTGACACGTTGTTTGATACTTGTGTTGTCGTCAAGTGTCAATTGGATGGGAAAACTATTTGAAATTTAAACTGTCGAACAAGGTAATGTCACATGGAAAAATGTAAACAAAAGTGTACACCATAGTGTACATGTGGCATGGTCCTTAACGATTGAACTTTGCTATTTGTACATTTATTTTTCGACACGTTGTTTGACACTTGCATTGCTATCAAGTGTCAAATGGATGTGAAAACTGTTTGAAATTTAAATTGTCCAATAGAGTAATGTCTCACGGTAAAGTGTAAACTAAAGTGTACACCATAGTGTACATGTAGAAAGGTTCTTACCATTGGACTTTTCTATTTTGCACACTGATTTTTGACACGTTGTTTGACACTTGCATTGTTGTCAAGTGTCAATTGTATGGGAAAATTGTTTGAAATTTATACTGTTCAACAGGGTAATGACACGTGGAAATGTGTAAACTAAGGTGTACACTATAGTGTTCATGTCGCAAGGTTCTTACTGATTGAATTTTTCAATTTGCACACTCATTTTTGACACATTGTTTGACACTTGCATTTTTGTCAAGTGTCAATTGATGGAAAAACTATTTGAAATTCAAACTGTCCAACTGGGTAATGACACGTGGCAAAGTGTAAACAAAGGTGTACTCCATAGCGTACGTGTCGCAAGGTTCTTACCGATTGAACTTTACAATTTGTACACTGATTTTTGACACGTTGTTCGACTCTTGCATTGTTGTCAAGTGTCAATTGGACAGAGAAAATGTTTGAAATTTAAACTGTCGAACAGGGTAATGTCACGTGGCAAAGTGTAAACTAAAGTGTACAACATAGTGTACATGTAGCAAGGTTCTTACCGATTGAACTTTGCTATTTGTCCATTGATTTTGGACACATAGTTTGACACTTGCATTATTGTCAAGTGTCAACTAGATGGGAAAACTATTTGAAATTTAAACTGCCCAACAGTGTAATATCACGTGGTAAAGTGTAAACTAAAGTACACACCATAGTGTACACATTACAAGGTTCTTACCGATTGAACTTTACTATTTGTACACTGATTTTTGACAAGTTCTTTGACACTTGCATTGTTGTCAAAGGTCAATTGGGTGGAAAAACTGTTTGAAATTTAAACTGTCCAATAGGGTAATGTCACTGGTAAAGTGTAAACTAAAGTGTACACCATAATGTACATGTGGCAATGTTCTTACCAATTGAAATTTGCAATTTTAACACTAATTTTTGACACGTTGTTCGACACTTGCATTGTTGTCAAGTGTCAATTGAATGGAAAAAATGTTTGAAATTTAAATTGTCCAACTAGGTAATATCATGTGGCAAAGTGTAAACTAAAGTGTAATCCACAGTGTACATGTAGCAAGGGGATTGAACTTTGCTATTTGTACACTGATTTTTGACACGTTGTTTGACACTTGCATTGTTGTCAAGTGTCAATTGGATGGGAAAATAGTTTGAATTTTAAACTGTCCAACGGGGTAACGTCATGTGGTAAGGTGTAAACTGATGTGTACATGTAGCAATGTTCTTACCGATTGAACTTTGCTATTTGTACCCTGATTTTTGACACGTTGTTTGACTCTTTAAATGTTAGGGGTCAATTTGTTGGGAAAACTATTTGAAATTTAAACTGTCCAACAGGGTAATGTCACGTGGAAAAGTGTTAACCAAAGTGTGCACCATAGTGTCAATGTAGCAAGGTCCTTAATGATTGAACTTTACTATTTTTACACTGATTTTTGACACATTGTTTGACACTTGCATTGTTGTCAAGTGTCAATGGGATGGAAAAATAGTTTGATATTTAAACTATCCAACAGGGTAATGTCACGTGATAAAGTATAAACTAAGGTGTACATGTAGCAAGATCCTTACGATTTAACTCTACTATTTGTAAACTGATTTTTTACACACTGTTTGACACTTGCATTGTTTATCAAGTGTCAATTGGATGGAAAAACTATTTGAAATTTATACTGTCCAATAGGGTAATGACATGTGGCAAAGTGTAAACTAAAGTGCGTAAAGCACAGTGTACATGTAGCAAGTTTCTTATCGATTGAGCTTTGCTATTTGTACAATGATTTTTGACACGTTGATTGACGCTTGCATTATTGTCAAGTGTCAGTTGGATGGAAAAATTGTTTGAAATTTATACTGTCCAACAGTGTAATGTCACGTCGCAAAGTGCAAATTAAAGTGTGCACCATAGTGTACATATAGCAAAGTTCTTACCGATTGAATTTTGTTATGTGTACACTGATTTTTAACACATTTTTGACACTTGCATTGTTGTCAAGTGTCAATCGGATGGGAAAATTGTCTAAAATTTAAACTGTCCAACAGGGTAATATCACGTGGAAAAGTGTAAACCAAAGTGTACATGTGGCAAGGTTCATACCGATTGGACTTTGTTATGTGTACACTTATTTTTGACACGTTGCTTGATACTTGTATTGTCGTCAACTGTCAACTAGATGGGAAAACTGTTTGAAATTTAAACTATCCAACAATGTAATATCACGTGGTAAAGTGTAAACTAAAGTACACACCATAGTGTACATGTTACAAGGTTCTTATCGATTGAACTTTACTATTTGTACACTAATTTTTGACAAGTTCTTTGACACTTGCATTGTTGTCAAAGGTCAATTGGGTAGGAAAACTGTTTGAAATTTAATCTGTCCAACAGGGTAATGTCACTGACAAAATGTAAACTAAAGTGTACACCATAATGTACATGTGGCAAGGTTCTTACCAATTGAAATTTGCAATTTTAACACTAATTTTTGATATGTTGTTTAACACTTGCATTGTTGTCAAGTGTTAATTGAATGGGAAAAATGTTTGAAATTTAAACTGTCCAACCCGGGTAATGTCATGTGGCAAAGTGTAAACTAAAGTGTAATCTATAGTGTACATGTAGCAAGGTGAATGAACTTTGCTATTAGTACACTGATTTTTGACACGTTGTTTGACACTTACATTGTTTATCAAGTATCAATTGGATGGAAAAACTGTTTGAAATACTGTCCAACAGGGTAATGACACGTGGCAAAGTGTAAACTAAAGTGCGTGCTTCACAGTGTACATGTAGCAAGTTTCTTATCGATTGAGCTTGCTATTTGTACAATGATTTTTGACATGTTGGTTGACACTTGCATTGTTGTCAAGTGTCATTTGGATGGAAAAACTGTTTGAAATTTATACTGTCCAACAGTGTAATGTCACGTCACAAAGTGCAAATTATAGTGTACGCCATAGTGTACATATAGCAAAGTTCTTATCGATTGAACTTTGCTATGTGTGCACTGATTTTTAACACATTTTTGACACTTGCATTGTTGTCAAATGTCAATTAGATGGGAGAATTGTTTAAAATTTAAACTGTCCAACAGGGTAATGTCACGTGGGAAAGTGTAAACCAAAGTGTACACCAGAGTGTACTTGTGGCAAGGTCCTTACTGATTGAACTTTGCTATCTGTACACTGATTTTTGACTGGTTGTTTGACACTTACATTGTTGTCAAGGGTAGAATAGACGGGAAAACTATTTGAAATTTAAATTTTCTAATAGAGTAATGTCATGTGGCAAAACGTAAACATGAGTGTACACCATAGTGTACATGTAGCAAGGTTCTTACCGTTGAACTATGCGATTTGTACACTAATTTTTAACACGTTGTTCGACACTTGCATTGTTGTCAAGTGTCAATTGGTTGGGAATACAATTTGAAATTTAAACTGTCCAACAGGGTAATGACACGTGGGAAAGTGTGAACTAAGGTGTACTCCATAGTGTACATGCGGCAAGGTCCTTACCGATTGAAGTTTGCAGTGTGTACACTTATTTTCGATATGTTGTTTGTCACTTGCATTGTTGTCAAGAGTCAAATAGATGAAAAAACTATTTGAAATTTAAATTGTCTAATAGAGTAATGTCACGTGGAAAAGCGTAAACTAAAGTGTACACCATAGTATACATGTTGCGAGGTCCTTACCGATTGAACATTGCTATTAGTACACTAATTTTTGACATGTTATTTGACACTTGCATTGTTGTCAAGTGTCAAATGGATGGGAAAACTACTTGGAATTTAAATGTCCAACAGGTTAATGACACGTGGCAAAGTGCAATATGAAGTGTACACTATAGTGTAAATGTTGCAATGTTCTTATCAATTGAACTTTACTATTTTTACAATGATTTTTGACACGTTGTTTGACACTTGCATTATTGTCAAGTGTCAATTGGATGGGAAAACTATTTGAAATTTAAACAATACAGCAGGGTAATGTTACGTGGCAAAGTATAAACTAAAGTGAATACCATAGTGTACATGTCGCAAGGTTCTTACCGATTGAACTTTGTTATTTGTTCACTAATAGTTAACACGTTGTTTGATAACCGTATTGTTGTTAAGTGCCAATTGGATGGGAAATCAGTTTGAATTTTAAACTGCGCAACAAGGTAATGTCATGTGGTAAAGTGTAAATTGTAGTGTACATGTGGCAAGGTTCATATCGATTGACGTTTGCTATTCGTACACTGATTTTTGACACGTTGTTTGACACTTGTGTTGTTGTCAAGTGTCAATTGGATGGAAAAACTGTTTGAAATTTATGTTGTCTAAAAGGGTAATGTCACGTGGCAAAGTGTAAATTAAAGTGTACACCATAGTGTACATGTAGCGAGATCCATATAGATTGAACTTTGCTATTTGTAAACTGATTTTTGACACGTTGTTTGACACTTGCATCATTGTCAAGTATCAATTGGATGAGAAAACTATTTGAAATTTATACTGTCCAACAAGGTAATGTCACGTGCAAAGTGTACAGGTAGCATGGTTCATATCGATTGAACTTTGCTATTTGTACACTAATTTTTGACACTTGTATTGTCGTCAAGTCTCAATTAGATGGGAAAACAGCTTGAAATTTAAACTGTCCAACAGGGTCGTGTCACGCGGCAAAGTGTAAACTAAAGTGTACACCATAGTTTACATATCGCAAAGTTGATATTGATTGAACTTTGTTGTTTGTACAATGATTTTTGACACGTTGTTTGACACTTGCATTTTTGTCAAGCGTCAATTGGATGGGAAAACTGTTTGAAATTTAAACTGTCCAGCAGGGTAGTGTCACGTGGCAAAGTTAAACTAAAGTGCACACAATAGTGTACATGCCGCAAAGTTCTTATCGATTAAACTTTGCTATTTGAACACTGATTTTAGATGGGAAAATTGTTTATAATTTAAATTGTTTTTGACACGTTGTTTGACACTTGCATGTTGTTAAGTTTCATATGGATGGGAAAATTGTTTGAAATTTAAATTGTCCAATATGGTAATGTCACGTGGGAATGTGTAAACTAAAGTGCACACATGTGGCAAGGTCCTTACCAATTGAACCTTGCTACTTGTACACTAATTTTCGACATGTTGTTTGACACTTGCATTGTTGTCAAGTGTTAATTGGATGGGAAAACTGTTTGAAATTTAAACTGGGTAATATCACATGGCAAAGTGTAGACTAAAGTGTACACCATAGCGTAAATATAACAAGGTCCTTACAGATTGAACTTTGCTGTTTGTACACTGATTTTGGACAAGTTGTTTGACACTTGCATTGTTGTCAAGTATCAATTGGATGGGAAAACAATTTAAAATTTAAACTTTCCAATTGGGTAATGTCACATGGTAAAGTGTGAACGAATGTGTACACCATAGTATACACGTAGCAAGGTTCTTACCGATTGAACGTTGCTATTTGTACATTGATTTACGACACTTTGTTCGACACTTGCATTGTTGTCAAGTGTCAATTGGAAGGAAAAACTGTTTGAAATTTAAATAGTCCAACAGTGCAATGTTACGTCGCAAATTGTAAACTAGAGTGTACACCATAGTGTACAAGTGGCAAGGTCCTTTCACTGATTTTGGACACGTTCTTTGACACTTGCACTGTTGTCGAGTATCAATTGGATGGGAAAACTGTTTGAAATTTAAACTGTCCAATTGAGTAATGTCACGTGGAAAGGTGTAAACTAAAGTGTACACCGTAGTGTACATTGAGCAAGGCTCTTACCGATTGAACTTTGCTATTTGTATACTGATTTTTGACACATTGTTTAACATTTTCATTGTTGTCAAGTATCAATTGGATGGGAAAACTGCTTGAATCTAAACTATCCAACAGGGTAGCGACACATGGCAAATTATGAAATAAAGTGCACACCATAGTGTACCCGTTGCAAAGTTCTTATCGATTGAATTTTGCTATTTGTACACTGATTTTTGACATGTTGTTCGACGCTTGCATTGTTGTCAAGTGTTAATTGGATGGGAAAATTGTTTGAAATTTAAATTGTCCAATAGGGTAGTGGCACGTGGCAAAGTGTAAACTAAAGCGCACAAAATAGTGTACATGTCTCAAAGTTTTTACCGATCGAACTTTGTTATTTGTAAACTAATTTTTGACACGTTGTTTGACACATGCATTGTTGTCATGTGTCAATTGGATGGAAAAATAGTTTATAATTTAAACTGCCCAACAGGTTAATGTTACGTGGCAAAGTGTAAACTAAATTGTACATCATAGTGTACAGGTAGCAAGGTCCTTGCCGATTGAACTTTGGTATTTGTAAACTGATTTTTAACACGTTGTTTGACACTTGCATTGCTTTCAAGTGTCAATTGGATGGGAAAACTGTTTATCATTTAAATTGTCCAACAGGGTAATGTCATGTGGAAAAGTGTAAACTAAAGTGTACACCATAGTGTACAGGTAGTAAGGTCCTTCCCGATTGAACTTTGATATTTGTAAACTGATTGTTGACACGTTGTTTGACACTTGCATTGTTGTCAAGTGTCAATTGGATGGGAAAAACTGTTTGAAATTTTTACTGTCCAACAGGATAATGTCACATGGCAAGGTGTAAACTAAAGTGTGTACACCATAGTGTATATGTAGAAAGGTTTTTACCCATTGAACTTGGATATTTGTACACCGATTTTTGACACGTTGTTTGACACTTGCATTGTTGTCAAGTGTCAATTGGATGGGAAAACTGTTTGAAATTTAAGCTGTCCAACGGGTTAATATCATGCGGGAAAGTGTAAATTAAAGTGTATACCATAGTGTAATGCAGCAAGGTTCTCACCGATTGAACTTTGCTATTTGTACACTGATTTTCGACACATCGTTTGACACTTGCATTATTGTCAAGTGTGTCAATTAGATGGAAAAACTATTTGAAATTTAAATTGTCCAACAGGCAAATGTCACGTGGTAACGTGTAAACAAAAGTGTACATGTAGCAAGGTTATTACCGATTGAACTTTGCTATTTGTACACTGATTTTTAACACGTTGTTCGACACTTGCATTATTTTCAAGGGCCAATTGGATGGGAAATCTATTTAAATTTAAATTGTCCTACAGGTTAATGTCACGTGAGGAAGTGTAAACTAAAGTGTACACCATAGTATACATGTGGTAAGGTCCTTACTGATTGAACTTTGCTATTTGTATGTTGATTTTCGACACCTGCTTTGGCATTTACATTGTTGTCAAATGTTAATTGGATGGGAAAACTGTTTGAAATTTAAATTGTCTAACAGGGTAATGTCACGTGGCAAAGTATAAACTAAAGTTTACACCATGGTGTACATGTAGCAAGGTCCCTACCGATTGAACTTTGCTATTTGTACATTGATTTTGGACATGTTGTTTGACACTTGCATTGTTGTCAAGTGTAAATTGGATGGGAAAACTATTTCAAAATTAAACTGTCCAATACAATAATGTCACGTGGCAAAGTGTAAACTATGGTATACATGTGGCAAGGTTCTTAACGATTGAACTTTGCTATTCGTACACTGATTTTTGATACTTTGTTTGTCAAGTGTCAATTGCATGGGTAAACTATTTAAAATTTAAATAATCAAACAGGTAAATGTCACGAGGCAAAGTGTAAACTAAAGTGTACCTGTGGCAAGGTCCTTACCGATTGAACTTTGCTATTGGTACACTAATTTTCGACACGTTGTTTGACACTTGCATTGCTGTCAAGTCTCAATTGGATGGGAAAACTATTTGAAATTTAAACTATCCAATAGAGTAATATCATGTGACAAAGTGTAAACTAAAGTGTACACCATAGTGTACATGTAGCAAGGTTCCTACTGATTGAACTTTGTTTTTTGTACACTGATTTTTGATACGTTATTTGACATTTGCATTGTTGTCAAGTGTCAATTGGATGGGAAATTTGTTTGAAATTTAAACAGTCCAACAAGGTAATGACACGTTGGAAAGTGTAAAATAAAATTTACACCATAGTGTACCTGTCGCAAGGTTCTTACCGATTGAACTTTGCTATTTGCACACTAATTTTTGACACGTTGTTCGGTACTTGCATTGTTGTCTAGTGTCAATTGGATGGGAAAACTATTTGAGATTTAAACAATCCAATAGGGTAATGTCACGTGCAACATATAAACTAAAGTGTACACCATAGTGTACCTGTAGCAAGGTTCTTACCGATTGAACTTTGCTATTTGTACACTAATTGTTAACACGTTTTTCGACACTTGAATTATTGTCATAGGCCAATTGGATGGGAAAACTATTTCAAAATTTAAACTGTTCAACAGGTTAATGTCCCGTGGAAAAGTATAAACTAAAGTGTACACCATAGTGTACATGTGGTAAGGTCCTTCCTAATTGAACTTTGCTATTTTTACACTAATTTTCGACACGTTGTTTGACATTTGCATTGTTGTCAAGTGTTAATTAGATGGGAAAACTGTTTGAAATTTAAATTGTCCAATAGGGTAATGTCATGGAGCAAAGTGTAAACTAAAGTGTACACCAGGGTGTACATGTAGTAAGGTCCCTACCGATTGAACTTTGTTATTTGTACATTGATTTTGGACACGTTGTTTGGCACTTGCATTCTTGTCAAGTGTAAATTGGATGGGAAAGCTATTTCAAATTTAAACTGTCCAATATAGTAATGTTACGTGGCAAAGTTTAAACTAAAGTGTACACTATGGTATACATGCAGCAAGGTTTTTACCGATTGAACTTTACTAGTTGTACACTGATTTTTGACACGTTGTTTCACACTTGCATTGTTGTCAAGGGTCAATTAGGTGGGAAAGCTATTTGAAATTTGAACTGTAGTGTACATTGAGCAAAGTTCATGCCGATTGAACTTTGCTATTTGTACACTGATTTTTGACATGTTGTTTGACATTTTTGTTGTTGTCAAGTGTCAATTGGATGGGAAAATTGTTTGAAATTTAAACTATCCAACAGGGTAGCGACACGTGGTAAATTGTAAAATAAAGTGTACACAATAGTGTACGTGTCGCAAGGTTCTTATCGATTGAATTTTGCTATTTGTACACTGATTTTTGACACATTGTTCGACGCATGCGTTGTTGTCAAGTGTTAATTAGATGGGAAATTGTTTGAAATTTAAACTATCCAGTATGGTAGTGTTACGTGATAAAGTGTAAACTAAAGCGCACACAATAGTGTACATGCCGCAAAGTTTTTACCGATTGAACTTTGCTATTTTTACACCGATTTTTGACACGTTGTTTGAAACTTGCATTGTTGTCATGTGTCAATTGGATGGGAAAACTATTTATAATTGAAACTGCCCAACAGGTTAATCTTACATGGCAAAGTGTAAACTAAATTGTACAGCATAGTGTATAGGTAGCAATGTCCTTACCGATTGTACTTTGGTATTTGTAAACTAATTTTTGACACGTTGTTTGACCCTTGCATTGCTTTCAAGTGTCAATTGGATGGAAAAAAATTTTTATAATTTAAACTGCCCAACAGGTTAATGTTACGTGGCAAAGTGTAAGCTAAATTATACACCATAGTGTACAGGTAGCAAGGTCCTTACCGATTGAACTTTGGTATTTGTAAACTGATTTTTGACACGTTGTTTGACACTTGAGTTGCTTTCAAGTGTCAATTGGATGGGAAAACTATTTATCATTTAAATTGTCCAGCAGGGTAATGTCATGTGGAAAAGTGTAAACTAAAGTGTACACCATAGTGTACAGGTAGTAAGGTCCTTACCAATTGAACTTTGATATTTGTAAACTGATTGTTGAAACGTTGTTTCACACTTGCATTGTTGTCAAGTGTCAATTGGATGAGAATTTTTTTTGAAATTTTTACTGTCCAACAGGGTAATGTCACGTGGTAAGGTGTAAACTAAAGTGTGTACACCATAGTGTACATGTATAAAGGTTTTTACCCATTGAACTCGGCTATTTGTACACTGGTTTTTAACACATTGTTTGACACTTGCATTGTTGTCAACTGTCAATTGGATTGAAAAACTGTTTGAAATTTAAGCTGTCCAATAGGGTACTGTTATGTGGGAAAGTGTAAATTAAAGTGTACACCATAGTGCACATGTAGCAAGGTTCTCACCGATTGAACTTTGCTATTTGTACACTTATTTTCGACATGTTGTTTAACACTTGCATTGTTGTCAACTGTCAATTAGATGGAAAAACTATTTGAAATTTAAACTATCCAATAGGCTAATGTCACGCGGTAACGTGTAAACTAAAGCGTATACCATAGTGCACAAGTAGCAAGGTTCTTACCGATTGAACTTTGCTAGTTGCACACTGATTTTTAACACGTTGTTCGGCACTTGCATTGTTGTCAATGGCCAATTGGATGGGAAAACTATTTAAAATTTAAATTGTCCAATAGGTTAATGTCACGTGGGGAAGTGTACACTAAAGTGTACACCATAGTGTACATGTGGTAAGGTCTTTACTGATTGAACTTTGCTATTTGTACATTGATTTTCAACACGTTCTTTTACATTTGCATTGTTGTCAAATGTTAATTGGAAGGAAAAACTGTTTGAAATTTAAAATGTCCAACAGGGTAATGTCACATGACAAAGTGTAAACTAAAGTGTACACCATGGTGTAAATGTAGCAAAGTCCCTACCGATTGAGCTTTGCTATTTGTACACTGATTTTGGACACGTATTTTGACACTTGCATTGTTGTCAAGTGTAAATTGGATGGGAAAACAATTTTAAATTTAAATTGTCCAATACGGTAATGTCACGTGGCAAAGTGTGAACTAAAGTGCACACTATAGCACACATGTAGCAAGGTTCTTACCGATTGAACTTTGCTATTCGTACACTGATTTTTGACACTTTGTTCGGCACTTGCATTGTTGTCAAGTGTGAATTGGGTGGGTAAACTATTTAAAATTTAAATAATCCAGCTAGTTAATGTCACTAGGCAAAGTGTAAACTAAAGTGCACACAATAATGTACGTGTGGCAAGGTCCTTACCGATTGAACTTTGCTATTATGACACTAATTTTCGATACGTTGTTTGAAACTTGCATTGTTGTCAAATGTCAAATGGATAGGAAAACTATTTGAAATTTAAACTGTCCAATAGAGTAATGTCATGTGGTAAAGTGTAAACTAAAGTGTACACCATAGTGTACATGTAGCATGGTTTCTACTAATTGAACTTTGCTTTTTGTACACTGATTTTTGATACGTTGTTTGACATTTGCATTGTTATCAAGTGTCAATTGGATGGGAGATTTGTTTGAAATTTAAATTGTCCGACAGGGTAATGACACGTAAAAAAAGTGTACACCATAGTGTACCTGCTGCAAATTTCTTACCGATTAAACTTTGCTATTTGTACACTGATTTTTGACACATTGTTCGGTACTTGCATTGTTGTCAAGTGTCAATTGGATGGGAAAACTATTTTAGATTTAAACTATCCAACATGTAATGTCACGTGGTAATGTGTAAACTATAGTCTACACCATAGTATACATATAGCAAGGTTCTTACCGATTGAAATTTGCTATTTGTACACTAATTTTTAAAACGTTGTTTGATACTCGCATTGTTGTCAAGGTCCAATTGGATGCGAAAAATATTGAAAATTTAAACTATCCAACAGGTTTATGTCTCGTGGGAAAGTGTAAACTAAAGTGTACACCATAATGTACATGTGGTAAGGTCCTTCCTGATTGAACTTTGCTATTTTTACATTGATTTTCAACACGTTGTTTGACATTTACATTGTTGTTAAGTGTTAATTAGATGGAAAAACTATTTGAAATTTAAATTGTCCAATAGGGTAATGTCACGTGGCAAAGTGTAAACTAAAATGTGCACCATGGTGTACATGTAGCAAGGTCCCTACCGATTGAACTTTGCTACTTGTACACTGATTTTGGACATGTTGTTTGACACTTGCATTGTTGTCAAGTGTAAATTGGATGGGAAAACTATTTCAATTTTAAATTGTCCAATACGGTAATGTCACGTGGCGAAGTTTAAACTAAAGTGTACACTATAGTATACATGTAGCAAGGTTCTTACTGATTGAACTTTGGTATTTATACACTGATTTTTGACACGCTGTTTGACACTTGCATTGTTGTCAAGGGTCAATTGGGTGGGAAAATTGTTTGAAATTTAAACTGTGCAATAGGGTAAAGTCACCCAGCAAAGTGTAAACTATTGTTTACACCATAGTGTACATGTCGCAAGGTCCTCACCGATTGAACTTTGCTACTTGTACACTTATTTTCGACACGTTGTTTCACACTTGCATTATTGTCAAGTGTCAATTGGGTGGAAAAACTGTTTGAAATTTAAACTGTCCAGCAGGGTAATGTCTTATGATAAAGTATAAACTAAACTGTGCATACCATAGTGTACATGTAGCAAAGTTCTTACTCATTGAACTTTGCTATTTGTACATTGAATTTTGACACGTTGTTTGACACTTGCATTGTTGTCAAGTGTCAATTGGTTGGGAAAACTGTCTGAAATTTAAACCATCCAACAGGGTAATGTCACGTGGCAAAGCGTAAACAAAAGTGTACACCATAGTGTACATGCAGCATGGTTCTTACCGATTAAACTTTGCTATTTGTACCCTGAATTTTGACACGTTGTTTGACCCTTGCATTGTTCTCGCGGGTCAATTGGGTGGGAAAACTATTTGAAATTTAAACTGTCCAGCAGGGTAATGTCACGTGGCAAAGTGTAAACTAAAGTGTGCACTATAGTGCACATGTGGCAAGGTCCTTGACGAATGAACTTTGCTATTTATACATTTGTTTTGAACACGTTGTTTGACACTTGCATTCTTGTCAAGTGTCAAATGGATGGGAAAACTATTTGAAGTTTAAATTGTCCAATAGAGTAATGTCACGTGGCAAAGTGTAAGTTAAGGTGTACATGTAGCAATGTTTGTACCATTGAATTTTGCAATTTGGACACTGATTTTTAACACGTTGTTTAACACAAGCATTGCTGTAAAGTGTAAATTGGATGGGAAAACTTTTTGAAATTTAAACTATCCAACGGGGAAATGACACATGGCAAAGTGTAAACTAAGGTGTACACCATAGTGTACAAGTCGCAAGGTTCTTACCAATTGAATTTTACAATTTGTACACTGATTTTTGACACATTGTTTGACACTTGCATTGTTGTCAAGGGTCAATTGGATGGAAAAACTATTTGAAATTTAAACAGTCAATGGGGTAATGACATGTGGCAAAGTGTAAACAAGGGTGTACACCATAGTGTATATGCTACAAGGTTCTCACCGATTGAACTTTACAATTTGTACACTAATTTTTGACACGTTATTTGACACTTGTATTGTTGTCAAGTGTCAATTGGATTGGAAAAATGTTTGAAATTTAAACTGTCCAATGGGGTAATGTCACGTGGCAAAGTGTAAACTAAAGTGTACACCATAGTATACATGTAGCAAGGTTCTTACCGATTGAACTTTGCTAGTTGTACACTGATTTTTAACACGTTGTTCGACACTTGCATTGTTGTCAAGGGCCAATTGGATGGAAAAACTATTTAAAATTTAAATTGTCCAACAGATTAATGTCACATGGGGAAGTATAAACTAAAGTGTACACCATAATGTACATGTGGTAAGGTCCTTACTGATTGAACTTTGCTATTTGTACATTGATTTTCGACACGTTCTTTTACATTTGCATTGTTGTCAAATATTAATTGGAAGGAAAAACTGTTTGAAATTTAAACTGTCTAACAGGGTAATGTCACATGGCAAAGTGTAAACTAAAGTGTACACCATGGTGTAAATGTAGCAAGGTCCCTGCCGATTGAATTTTGCTATTTGTACACTGATTTTGGACACGTATTTTAACACTTGCATTGCTACCAAGTGTAAATCGGATGGGAAAACAATTTCAAATTTAAATTGTCCAATACGGTAATGTCACGTGGCAAAGTGTAAACTAAAGTGCACACTATAGTATACATGTAGCAAGGTTCTTACCGATTGAACTTTGCTATTTGTACACTGATTTTTGACACTTTGTTCGGTACTTGCATTGTTGTCAAGTGTGAATTGGGTGGGTAAACTATTTAAAATTTAAATAATCCAGCTAGTTAATGTCACGAGGCAAAGTGTAAACTAAACTGCACACAATAGTGTACGTGTGGCAAGGTCCTTACCGATTTAACTTTGCTATTGGTACACTAAATTTTGACACGTTGTTGGACACTTGCATTGTTGTCAAGTGTCAGATGGATGGGAAAACTATTTGAAATTTAAACTGTCCAATAGAGTAATGTCACATGGCAAAGTGTAAACTAAAGTGTACACCATAGTATACATGTAGCATGGTTCCTACTGATTGAACTTTGCTTTTTGTACACTGATTTTTGATACGTTGTTTAACATTTGCATTTTTATCAAGTGTCAATTGGACGGGAGATTTGTTTGAAATTTAAACTGTCCGACAGGGTAATGACACGTGGGAAAGTGTAAAAAAAAGTGTACACCATAGTGTACCTGTTGCAAATTTCTTACCGATTGAACTTTGATATTTGAACACTGATTTTTGACACATTGTTTGATACTTGCATTGTTTTCAAGTGTCAATTGGATGGGAAAACTATTTGAGATTTAAACTATCCAATAGGTAATGTCACGTTGTAATGTGTAAACTATAGTGTACACCATAGTATACATATAGCAAGGTTCTTACCGATTGAAATTTGCTATTTGTACACTGATTTTTAAAACGTTGTTCGACACTCTCATTGTTGTCAAGGTCCAATTGGATGGGAAAAATATTTAAAATTTAAACTGTCCAACAGGTTAATGTCCCGTGGGAAAGTGTAAACTAAAGTGTACACCATAATGTACATGTGGTAAGGTCCTTCCTGATTGAACTTTGCTATTTTAACACTGATTTTCGACATGTTGTTTGACATTTACATTGTTGTCAAGTGTTAATTAGATGGGAAAACTGTTTGAAATTTAAATTGTCCAATAGGGTAATGTCACGTGGCAAAGTGCAAACTAAAGTGTGCACCATGGTGTACATGTAGCAAGGTTCCTACCGATTGAACTTTGCTATTTGTACACTGATTTTGGACACGTTGTTTGACACTTGCATTGTTGTCAAGTGTAAATTAGATGGGAAAACTATTTCAATTTTAAATTGTCCAATACGGTAATGTCACGTGGCAAAGTTTAAACTAAAGTGTACACTATAGTATACATGTAGCAAGGTTCTTACCAATTGAACTTTGCTATTTGTACACTGATTTTTGACACGTTGTTTGACACTTGCATTGTTGTCAAGGGTCAATTGGGTGGGAAAATTGTTTGAAATTTAAACTGTGCAATAGGGTAAAGTCACCTAGCAAAGAGTAAACTGATGTTTACACCATAGTGTACATGTTGCAAGGTTCTCACCGATTGAACTTTGCTACTTGTACACTTATATTCGACACGTTGTTTCACACTTACATTATTGTCAAGTGTCAATTGGGTGGAAAAACTGTTTGAAATTTAAACCGTCCAGCAGGGTAATGTCTCGTGATAAAGTGTAAACTAAATTGTGTATACCATAGTATAATGTAGCAAAGTTCTTACTGATTGAACTTTGCTATTTGTACATTGATTTTTGACACGTTGTTTGACACTTGCATTATTGTCAAGTGTCAATTGGTTGGGAAAACTGTCTGAAATTTAAACTATGGAACAGGATAATGTCACGTGGTAAAATGTAAACAAAAGTGTACACCATAGTGTACATGTAGCAAGGTTCTTACCGATTAAATTTTGCTATTTGTACCCTGATTTTTGACACGTTGTTTGACCCTTGTATTGTTGTCGCGAGTCAATTGGGTGGGAAAATTGTTTGAAATTTAAACTGTCCAGCAGGATAATGTCACGTGGCAAAGTGTAAACTAAAGTGTGCACCATAGTGTACATGTGACAAGGTCCTTAACGAATGAACTTTGCTATTTATACATTTGTTTTTGACACGTTGTTTGACACTTGCATTCTTATCATGTGTCAAATGGATGGGAAAACTATTTGAAATTTAAATTGTCCAATAGAGTAATGTCACGTGGCAAAGTGTAAACTAAGGTGTACATGTAGCAATGTTTATACCATTGAATTTTGCAATTTGGACACTGATTTTTAACACGTTGTTTGACACAAGCACTGCTGTAAAGTGTAAATTGGATGGGAAAACTTTTTGAAACTTAAACTATCTAACTGGGTAATGACACGTGACAAAGTGTAAACTAAGGTGTACACCATAGTGTACAAGTTGCAAGGTTCTTACCAATTGAATTTTGCAATTTGTACATTGATTTTTGACTTTGACACTTGCATTGTTGTCAAGTGTCAATTGGATGGGAAAATTATTTGAAATTTAAACAGTCAACGGGGTAATGATATGTGGCAAAGTGTAAACTAGGGTGTACACCATAGTGTACATGCTACAAGGTTCTCACCAATTGAACTTTGCAATTTGTACACTAATTTTTGACACATTATTTGACACTTGCATTGTTGTCAAGTGTCAATTGGATTGGAAAAATGTTTGAAATTTAAACTTTCCAATGGGGTACTGTCACGTGGGAAAGTGTAAACTAAAGTGTACACCATAGTATACATATAGCAAGGTTCTTACTGATTGAACTTTCCTATTTGTACACTGATTTTTAACACGTTGTTCAACACTTGCATTGTTATCAAGGGCCAATTGGATGGGAAAACTATTTAAAATTTAAATTGTTCAATAGGTTAATGTCACGTGGGGAAGTGTAAACTAAAGTGTACACCATAGTGTACATGTGGTAAGGTCCTTACTGATTGAACATTGCTATTTGTACATTGATTTTCGACATGTTCTTTTACATTTTCATTGTTGTCAAATATTAATTGGATGGGAAAACTGTTTGAAATTTAAACTGTCCAACAGGGTAATGTCACGTGGCAAAGTGTAAACTAAAGCCTATACCATAGTGTACATGTGGCAAGGTTCTTATCAATTGAAGTTTGCAATTTGTATACTGATTTTTGACACGTTGTTCAACACTTGCATTATTGTCAAGTGTCAATTGGATGGGAAAACTATTTAAAATTTAAACTATCCAACATGATAATGTCATGTGGCAAAGTGTAAACTAAAGTATACGCCATAGTGTATCTGTAGCAAGGTTCTTACCAATTGAACTTTACTATTTGTACACTGATTTTTAACACGTTGTTTGACACTTTCATTGTTGTCAAGGGTCAATTGGGTGGGAAAACTGTTTGAAATTTAAATTGTCCAACAAGGTAATGTCATGTCGCAAAGTGTAAACTAAAGCCTACACCATAGTGTACATATGGCAAGGTTCTCACCGATTGAAGTTTGCAATTTGTACACTAATTTTTGACACGTTCAACACTTGCATTGCTGTCAAGTGTCAATTGGATGGAAAAATTGTTTGAAATTTAAACTGTCCAACAGGGTAACGTCACGTGGCAAAGTGTAAACTAAAGTATACACCATAGTGTACATATAGCATGGTCCTTACTGATTGAACTTTGCTCTTTGTACACTGATTTTTGACACGTTGTTTGGTACTTGCATTGTTGTGAAGTGTCAATTGGATGGGAAACTATTTGAAATTTAAACTGTCCAGCAGGAAATTATCACGTGACAAAGTGTAAACTAAAGTGTACACCATAGTGTACATGTAGCAAGGTTCTTACTGATTGAACTTTGCTATTTGTACCATGATTTTTGACACGTTGTTTGACCCTTACATTGTTGTCAAGGGTCAATTGGGAGAGAAAATTGTTTGAAATTTAAACTGTCCAACAGCATAATGTCACGTGGCAAAGTGCAAACTAAAGTGTACACCATAATGTACATGTGGCAAGGTCCTTAACGGTTGAACTTTTCTATTTGTACATTTATTTTCGACACGTTGTTTTACACTTGCATTGTTATCAAGTGTTAAATGGATGGGAAAACTATTTGAAATTTAAATTGTCCAATAGAGTAACGTCACGTGGCAAAAAGTAAACTAAGGTGTACACCATAGTGCACTTGTACAAAGGTTCTTACCATTGAACTTTGTTATTTGCACACTGATTTTTGTCACGTTGTTTGATATTTACATTGTTGTCAAGTGTTAATTGGATGGGAAAATGTTTGAAATTTAAACTGTCCAATAGGGTAACGTTACGTGGCAAAGTGTAAATTGAAGTGTACACCGTAGTGTACATGTTGCAAAGTTCTTACCGATTGAACTTTGCAATTTGTATACTGATTTTTAACACGTTGTTTGACACTTGCATTGTTGTCAAGTGTCAATTGGTTGGGAAAAATGTTTGAAATTTAAACTATCCAACATGGTAATGTTATGTGGCAATGTGTAAACTAAAGTGTACACCATAGTGTACATGTAGCAAGGTTCTTACCGATTGAACGTTACTATTTGTACACTAATTTTTAACACGTAGTTTGACACTTGCATTATTCTCTAGATGAAAAAGTGGTTTGAAATTTAAACTGTCCAATAGGATAATGTCACGTGGCAAAGTGCAAACTAAAGTATACAACGTAGTGTATATGTAGCAAGGTTCTTACCGATTAAACTTTACTATTTGTACACTGATTTTTGACACGTTGTTTGATACTTGCATAGTTGTCAAGGGTCAATTGGGTGAGAAACTATTTGAAATTTAAACTGTCCAACAGGGTAATGTCACGTGGCAAAAGGTGAACTAAAGTGTACATGTGGCAAGGTCCTTACCGATTGAACTTTGCTATTTGTACACTTATTTTCGACATGTTGTTTGACACTTGCATTATTGTCAAATATCAATTGGATGGGAAAACTATTTGAAATTTAAACTGTCCAATAGGATAATGACACGTAGCAAAGCGTAAACTAAGGTGTACTCCATAGTGTACATGTGGCAAGGTCCTTACCAATTGAACATTGCAATTTGTACACTTATTTTCGACATATTGTTTGACACTTGCATTATTGTCAAGTGTCAAATGGATGGAAAAACTGTTTGAAATAAATTTCAATAGAGTAATGTCCCGTGGCAAAGTGTAAACTGAACTGTACACCATAGTGTACATGTAGTAAGGTCCTTACCGATTGAACTTTACTATTAGTACACTGATTTTTGACACGTTGTTTGACACTTGCCTAGTTGTCAAGTGTCATTGGATGGGACAACTACTTGATATTTAAAGTTTCCAACAAGGTAATGACACATGGCAAAGTGTAAATAAAAGTATATACCATAGTGTACATGTTGCAAGGCTCTTACCGATTAAACTTTACTATTTTTACACTGATTTTTGACACGTTGTTTGACACTTGTATTGTTGTCTAGTGTCAAGTGGATGGGAAAAATGTTTGAAATTTAAACTGTCCAACAGGCTAGTGTCACGTGGCAAAGTGTAAACTGAAGTGAACACCATAGTGTACATGTCGCAAGGTTCTTAGCGATCGAACTTTGCCATTTGTACACTGATGTAGACACGTTGTTTGATACTCGCATTGTTGCCAAGTGTCAATTGGATGGGAAAATAGTTTGAATTTTAAACTGTCCAATAGGATAATATCATGTGGTAAAGTGTAAACTGAAGTGTACATGTAGTAAGGTTCATACCGATTGAATTTTGCTATTCGTACACTGATTTTTGACACGTTTAACACTTGTGTTGTTGTCAAGTGTCAATTGGATGGAAAAACTATTTGAAATGTAAGGTGTCCATTAGGTTAGTGTCACGTGGCAAAGTTTAAACTAAAGTGTACACCATAGTGTACATGTAGCAAGGTTCTTACCGATTGAACTTTGCTATTTGTAAATTAATTTTTGACACGTTGTTTCACACTTGCATTGTTGTCAAGTATCAATTGGATGAGAAAACTGTTTGAAATTTAAACTGTCCAACAGGGTAATGTGACGTGCAAAGTGTGCACCAAAGTGTACAGGTAGCATGGTTCTTACCGATTGAACTATGCCATTTGTACACTGGTTTTTGACACGTTGTTTGATACTTGCATTGTTGTCAAGTGTCAAGTGGATGGGAAAATTGTTTGAATTTGAACTGTCCAACAGGGTAATGTCATGTGGTAAAGTGTAAACTAAAGTGTACATGTAGTAAGGTTCAAACCGATTGAACTTTGTTATTTGTACACTTATTTTTGACATGTTGTTTGACACTTCCATTGTTGTCAAGTGTCAATTGGATGGAAAAATTGTTTGAAATTTAAGCTGTCCAACAGGGTAATGTCACGTGGCAAAGTGTAAATTAATGTTTACCCCATAGTGTACATGTAGCAAGGTCCTTACCAATTGTACTTTGCTATTTGTACGCTAAGTTTTGACATGTTGTTTGACACTTGTATTGTTGTCTTGTGTCAATTAGATGGGAAAAATGTTTCAAATTTATGTTGTCTAACGGGGTTGTGTCGCGTAGCAAAGTGTAAACTAAAGTGAACACTATAGTGTACATGTCGTAAGGTTCTTACCGATTCAACTTTGCTATTTGTACACTAATTTTTGACACGTTGTTTAACACTTGCATTGTTGCCAAGTATCAATTGGATGGGAAAATTGTTTGAAATTTAAACTGTCCAATAAGGTACTATCACATGGCAAAGTATAAACTAAAGTGTGTGCACCATAGTGTACATGTAGCAAGGTTCTTACCGACTAAACTTTGCCATTTGCACATTGATTTTTGACATATTGTTTGATACTTACATTGTTGTCAAGTGTCAATGGGATGGGAAAGCTATTTGAAATTTAAACTATCCAACAGGGAAATGTCACTTTACAAAATGTAAACTAAAGTGTACACCATTGTGTGCATATAGCAAGGTCCTTACCGATTGAACTTAGCTATTTATAAACTGATTTTTGACACGTTGTTTGACACTTGCATTGTTGTCAAGTGTCAATTGGATGGGAGAACTGTTTGAAATATATACTGTCCAACAAGGTAATGACACGTGGCAAAGTGTAAACTAAAGTGTGTACACCACAGTGTACATGTTCTTACCGATTGAGCTTTGCTATTTGTACAATGATTTTTGACACATTGGTTGACACTTGCATTGTTGTCAAAGGTCAATTGGATGGGAAAACCGTTTGAAATTTATGCTGTCCAACATGGTAATGTTACGTGGCACAGTATAAACTAAAGTGTACACCATAGTGTACATATAACAAAGTTCTTACCGATTGAACATTGTTATTTGTACACTAATTTTTAACACGCTGTTTGATGCTTGCATTGTTGTCAAGTGTCAATTGGATGGGAAACACTCTAAAATTTAAACTGTCCAACAGGGTAATGTCACGTGAGAAAGTGTAAACTAAAGTGTACACAATAGTGTACTTGTGGCAAGGTCCTTACTGATTGAACTTATTTTACACTAATTTTTAACACGTTGTTTGATGCTTGCATGTTATCAACAGTCAATTGGATGGGAAAACTATTTAAAATTTAAACTATCCAACAGGGTAATGTCACGTGGCAGAGTGTAAACTAAAGTGTACACTAGTGTACATGTGGCAAGGTCCTTACCATTTGAACTTTGCTATTTGTACACTTATTTTCGACACGCTGTTTGTTACTTGTATTGTTATCAAGTGTCAAATCAATGGGAAAACTATTTAAAATTTAAATTGTCCAATAGAGTAATGTCACGTGACAAAGCGTAAACGTGAGTGTACACCATAGTGTACATGTAGCAAAGTTCTTACCATTGAACTTTGCTATTGGTACACTAATTTTTGACACGTTGTTTGACACTTGCATTGTTGTCAAGTGTCAATTGGATAGAAAAACTGTTTGAAATTTAAACTGTCCAACAAGGTAATAACACGTGGCAAAGTTTAAACTAAGGTATACCCCATAGTGTACATGCGGCAAAGTCCGTACCAATTGAACATTGCAATTCGTACACTTATTTTCGACATGTTCTTTGACACTTGCATTGTTGTCAAGTGTTGAATGGATGGTAAAACTATTTGAAATTTAAATTGTCCAATAGAGTAATGTCCCGTGGCAAAGTGTAAACTAAAGTGTACACCGTAGTGTACATGTAGCAAGGTCCTTACCTATTAAACTTTGCTATTAGTACACTGATTTTTGACACATTATTTGACACTCGCATTGTTGTCAAGTGCCAATTAGATAGGAAAACTACTTGAAATTTAAACTGACCAACAGGATAATGACCTGTGGCAAAGTGCAAACGAAAGTATACACCATAGTGTACATGTTGCAAGGTTCTCACTGATTGAACTTTACAATTTTTACAATGATTTTTGACGTGTTGTTTGACACTTGCATTTTTGTCAAGGGTCAATTGGATGGGAAAACTGTTTGAAATTTAAACTATCCAATAGGGTAATGTCACGGGCAAAGTGTACAGGTAGCATGGTTCTTACTGATTGAAATATGCTATTTGTACACTGATTTTTGACACGTTGTTTGACACTTGCATTGTTGTCAAGTGTCAATTGGATGGAAAAACTGTTTGAAATTTGAACTGTCCAACAGGGTAATGTCACGTGGCAAAGTGAAAACTAAAGTGTAGATGTAGTAAGGTTCATACCAATTGAACTTTGTTATTTGTAAACTTAATTTTGACACGTTGTTTGACACTTGTATTGTTGTCAAGTGTCAATTAGATGGGAAAACTATTTGAAATTTAAGCTATCCAACAGGGTAATGTCATGTGGCTAAGTGTAAATTAATGTGTACACCATAGTGTACACGTAACAAGGTCCTTACCAATTGTACTTTTCTATTTGTACACTAATTTTTGACACGTTGTTTGACACTTGCATTGTTGTCAAGTGTCAATTAGATGGAAAAACTGTTTCAAATTTACACTGTCCAACAGGATTGTGTCACGTGGCAAAGTGTAAACTAAAGTGTACACCATAATGTACATGTCGCAAAGTTCTTACTGGTTGAACTTTGCTATTTGTACACTGATTTTTGACACGCTGTTTGACGCTTCCATTGTGATTAAGTGTCAATTGGATGGAAAAACTATTTGAAATTTAAATTGCCCAGCAGGGTAATGTCACATGGCAAAATGAAAACTAAAGTGTGTACACCATAGTGGACATGTAGCAAGGTTCTTACCAACTAAACTTTGCCATTTGTACACTGATTTTTAACACATTGTTTAACACTTGCATTGTTGTCATGTGTCAATGGGATAGGAAAATTGTTTGAAATTTAAACTGTCTAACAAGGTAATGTCACGTAGCAAAGTGTAAACTAAAGTATACACCATAGTGTACATGTGGCAAGGTCCTTACCGATTGAACTTTGCTATTTGTACACTTGTTTTCGACACGTTGTTTGTCACTCGCATTGTTGTCAAGTGTTAAATCAATGGGAAAACTATTTGAAATTTAAAAATTGTCCAATAGAATAATGTCAAGTGACAAAGCGTAACGTGAGTGTACACCGTAGTGTACATGTAGCAAGGTTCTTACCATTGAACTTTGCTATTGGTACAATGATTTTCGACACGTTGGTTGACACTTGCATTGTTGTCAAGTGTCAATTGGATGAGAAAATTGTTTGAAATTTATACTGTCCAACATGGTAATGTCACGTGGTAAAGTGTAAATTAAAGTGTACATCATATTGTACATATAGCAAGGTTCTTACCGATTGAACTTTGCTATTTGTACACTGATTTTCGACACGCTGGTTGACACTTGTATGGTTTTCAAGTGTCAATTGGATGGGAAAACAATTTGAAACTTAAATTGTCGAATGGAGTAATGTCACGTGGCAATGTGTAAACTAAAGTGTACACCGTAGTGTACATGTAGCAAGGTTCATACCGATTGAACTTTGTTATTTGTACACTGATTTTTGACATTTAGTTGGACACTTGCATGGTTGTCAAGTGTTAATTGGATGTGAAAACTGTTTGAAATTGAAACTGTTCGACAGGATAATGATACGTGGAAAGTGTAAACTAAAATGTACACCATAGTGTACATGCAGCAAGGTTCTTATCGATTGAACTTTGATTTTTTTATACTGATTTTTAACACTTTTTGGGACACTTACATTGTTATCAAGTGTCAATTGGGTGGGAAAATTGTTTAGGATTTAAATAGTCCAACAGGGCAATGTCACGTGGTAAAGTGTAAAGTAAAGTGTACGCCATAGTGTACATGTGACAAGGTCCTCACCAATTGAACTTTGCTATTTGTACACTGATTGTCGACACGTTGTTTGACACTTTCATTGTTGTCAAGTGTTAATTGGATGGAAAAACTATTTCAAATTTAAACTATCCAATAGAGTAATGTCATGTGATAAAGTGTAAACTAAAGTGTACACCATAAAATACATGTAGCAAGGTCCTTACCAATTGAACTTTGCTATTTGTAAATTGAATTTTGACACTTTGTTTGATGCTTGCATTGTTGTTAAGTGTTAATTGGATGGAAAAAATATTTGAAATTTATACTGTCCAACAGGAAAATATCACGTGGCAAAGTGAAACTTAAGTGTGCACACCATAGTGTACATGAAGCAAAGTTCTTACCGATTGAACTCTGCTATTTGTACACTAATTTTTGCCACATTGTTTGACACTTACATTGTTGTCAAGTGTCAATTGGATGGGAAAACTATTTTAAATTTAAGCTATCCAACATGGCAATGTCACGTGGTAAAATGTAAATTAAAGTGTACATGTAGTAAGGTTCTTACCGATTGAACATTACTATTTGAACAATGATTTTTGACACTTGCATGTTGTCAAGTGTCAAATGGAAGGGAATATTGTTCGAAATTTAAACTGTCCAACAAGGTAATGTCATGTGGTAAAGTGTAAACTAAAGTGTACACATCTGGCAAGGTCCTTACCAATTGAACCTTGTTATTTGTACACTGATTTTTGACACGTTGTTTGATACTTGCATTGCTGTCAAGTGTCAATTGGATGTGAAAACTGTTAGAAATTTAAACTTTCCCACTGGGTAATGTTATGTGGCAAAGTGTAAACTAAAGTGTACACTAAAGTGTGCATGTAGCAAGGTCCTTACAGATTGAACTTTGCTATTTGTAAACTGATTTTAGACACGTTGTTTGATACTTGCATTGTTGTCAAGTGTCAATTGGATGGGAAAACTATTTGAAATTTAAACTTTCCAACAGGGTAATGTCACGTGGCAAAGCGTAAACTAAAGTATACACCATAGTATACATGTAGCAAGGTTCTTAAGGATTGAACTTTGCTATTTGTACACTTATTTTTGATACTTTGTTTGACACTTGCATTATTGCCAAATGTCAATTGGGTGGGAAAACTGTTTAAAATTTAAATAGTCCAACAGGGTAATATCATGTGGTAAAGTGTAAACTAAAGTGTACACACTAGTGTACATGTGGCAAGGTTCTTACCAATTGAACTTCGCTTTTTTTATACTAATTTTTGATACTTTTTTGGACACTTGCATTGTTATCAAGTGTCAATAAGGTGGGAAAATTGTTTAAAATTTAAATAGTCCAACAGGGTAATGTCACGTGGTAAAGTGTAAATTAAAGTGTAAACTATAGTGTACATGTGACAAGTTCCTTACCAATTGAACTTTGCTATTTGTACACTGATTGTCGACATGTTGTTCGACACTCCCATTGTTGTCAAGTGTTAATTGGATGGAAAAACTATTTCAAATTTAAACTATCCAACAAAGTAATGTCATGTGGCAAAATGTAAACTAAAGTGTACACCATAGAATACAGGTAGCAAGGTCCTTACCGATTGAACTTTGCTATTTGTAAACTGATTTTTGACATGTTGTTTGCTACTTGTATTGTTGTCAAGTGTCAATTGGATGGGAAAAATGTTTGAAATTTATACTATCCAACTGGGAAATGTTACGTGGCAAAGTGAAACTAAAGTGTGTACACCATAGTGTACATGAAGCAAGGTTCTTACCAATTGAACTCTTCTATTTGTACAATGATTTTTGCCACGTTGTTTGACACTTGCATTGTTGTCAAGAGTCAATTGGAAGGAAAACTATTTGAAATTTAAGCTGTCCAACAGGGCAATGTCACGTGGTAAAATGTAAATTAAAGTGTACATGTAGTAAAGTTCTTACCGATTGAACTTTACTATTTGAACAATGATTTTTGACACTTGCATGTTGTCAAGTGTCAAATGGATGGGAATATTGTCTGAAATTTAAACTGTCCAATAGGGTAATGTCACGTGGTAAAGTGTAGACTAAAGTGTACACATTTGGCAAGGTCCTCACCGATTGAACATTGTTATTTGTACACTGATTTTTGACACGTTGTTTGACACTTGCATTACTGTCAAGTGTCAATTGGATGGAAAAATTGTTAGAAATTTAAACTGTCCCACTGGGTAATGTTACGTGGCAAAGTGTTAACTAAAGTATACACCAAAGTGTACATGTAGCAAGGTCCTTACCGATTGAACTATGCTATTTGTACACTGATTTTGGACACGTTGTTTGACACTTGTATTGTTGTCAAGTATCAATTGAATGGGAAAACTATTTGAAATTTAAACTTTCTAACAAAATAATGTCACGTGGCAAAGCGTAAACTAAAGTGTACACCATAGTATACATGTAGCAAGGTTCTTACCGATTGAACTTTGCTATTTGTACATTAATTTTTTACTCTTTGTTAGACACTTGCATTATTGCCAAGTGACAATTAGGTGGGAAAACTGTTTAAAATTTAAATAGTCGAACAGGTAATATCATGTGGTAAAGTGTAAACTAAAGTGTACACACTAGTGTACACGTGGCAATGTTCTTACCAATTGAACTTTGCTTCTTTTTTTTATACTGATTTTTGACACTTTTTTGGACACTTGCATTGTTATCAAGTGTTAATTGGGTGGGAAAATTGTTTAAATTTTAAATAGTCCAACAGGGTAATGTCACGAGGTGAAGTGTAAAGTAAAGTGTACACCATAGTGTACATGTGACAAGGTTCTTACCAATTGAACTTTGCTATTCGTACATGATTGTCGACACGTTGTTTGACACTTTCATTGTTGTCAAGTGTTAATTAGATGGAAAAACTATTTCAAATTTAAACTGTCCAATATAGTAATGTCATGTGGCAAAGTGTAAACTAAAGTGTACACCATAGAATACAGGTAGCAAGGTCCTTACCGATTGAACTTTGTTATTTGCAAACTAATTTTTCACACATTGTCTGATGCTTGCATTGTTGTCAAGTTTCAATTGGATGGGAAAAATATTTGAAATTTATACCTTTCAACAGGGAAATGTCACGTGGCAAAGTGAACTAAAGTGTGTACACCATAGTGTACATGAAGCAAGGTTCTTACCGATTGAACTCTACTATTTGTACACTGATTTTTGCCACGTTGTTTGTCACTTGCATTATTAAGTGTCAATTGGATGGGAAAACTATTTGAAACTTAAGCTATCCAAAAGTGCAATGTCATATGGTAAAATGTAAATTAAAGTGTACAAGTAGTAAGGTTCTTACCGATTAAACTTTACTATTTGAACAATGATTTTTGACACTTGCATGTTGTCAAGTGTCAAATGGATGGGAATATTGTTCGAAATTTAAACTGTCCAACACTGTAATGTCACATGGTAAATTGTAGACTAAAGTGTACACATGTGGCAAGGTCCTTACCGATTGAACCTTGCTATTTGTACACTGATTTTTGACACGTTGTTTGACACTTGCATTGCTGTCAAGTGTCAATTGGATGGAAAAACTGTCAGAAATTTAAACTGTCCCACTGGGTAATGTTACGTGGCAAAGTGTAAACTAAAGTGTACACCAAAGTGTACATGTAGCAAGGTCCTTACCAGTTGAACTTTGCTATTTGTACACTGATTTTGGACACATTGTTTGACACTTGCATTGTTGTCAAGTATCAATTGAATGGGAAAACTATTTGAAATTTAAACTTTCCAACAGGGTAATGTCACGTGGCAAAGCGTAAACAAAAGTGTACACCATAGTATACATGTAGCAAGGTTCTTGCCGATTGAACTTTGCTGTTTGTACACTGATTTTTGACACTTTGTTTGACACTTGCATTATTGCCAAGTGACAATTAGGTGGGAAACTGTTTAAAATTTAAATAGTCGAACAGGTAATATCATGTGGTAAAGTGTAAACTAAAGTGTACACACTAGTGTACACGTGGCAATGTTCTTACCAATTGAACTTTGCTTCTTCTTTTTTATACTGATTTTTGACACTTTTTTGGACACTTGCATTGTTATCAAGTGTTAATTGGGTGGGAAAATTGTTTAAAATTTAAATAGTCCTACAGGGTAATGTCACGAGGTGAAGTGTAAAGTAAAGTGTACACCATAGTGTACATGTGACAAGGTTCTTACCAATTGAACTTTGCTATTCGTACATTGATTGTCGACACGTTGTTTGACACTTTCATTGTTGTCAAGTGTTAATTAGATGGAAAAACTATTTCAAATTTAAACTGTCCAATATAGTAATGTCATGTGGCAAAGTGTAAACTAAAGTGTACACCATAGAATACAGGTAGCAAGGTCCTTATCGATTGAACTTTGTTATTTGCAAACTAATTTTTGACACATTGTTTGATGCTTGCATTGTTGTCAAGTGTCAATTGGATGGGAAAAATATTTGAAATTTATACCTTTCAACAGGGAAATGTCACGTGGCAAAGTGAAACTAAAGTGTGTACACCATAGTGTACATGAAGCAAGGTTCTTACTGATTGAACTCTGCTATTTGTACACTGATTTTTGCCACGTTGTTTGTCACTTGCATTATTGTTAAGTGTCAATTGGATGGGAAAACTGTTTGAAACTTAAGCTATCCAAAAGTGCAATGTCATATGGTAAAATGTAAATTAAAGTGTTCATGTATCAAGGTTCTTACCGATTGAACTTTGCTATTTGTACACTGATTTTTGCCACGTTGTTTGTCACTTGCATTATTATTAAGTGTCAATTGGATGGGAAAACTGTTTGAAACTTAAGCTATCCAATAGGGTAATGTCACGTGGCAAAGTGAAACTAAAGTGTGTACACCATAGTGTACATGAAGCAAGGTTCTTACTGATTGAACTCTGCTATTTGTACACTGATTTTTGCCACGTTGTTTGTCACTTGCATTATTATTAAGTGTCAATTGGATGGGAAAACTGTTTGAAACTTAAGCTATCCAATAGGGTAATGTCACGTGGCAAAGTGAAACTAAAGTGTGTACACCATAGTGTACATGAAGCAAGGTTCTTACTGATTGAACTCTGCTATTTGTACACTGATTTTGGACACATTGTTTGACACTTGCATTATTGCCAAGTGACAATTCGGTGGGCTAAAGTGTACACCATAGAATACTGGTAGCAAGGTCCTTACCGATTGAACTTTGCTATTTGTACACTGATTGTCGACACGTTGTTTGACACTTCCATTGTTGTCAGGTGTTAATAGGGCGGAAAAACTATTTCAAATTTAAATTGTCCAATAGAGTAAGGTCATGTGACAAAGTGTAAACTAAAGTGTACACCATAGAATACTGGTAGCAAGGTCCTTACCGATTGAACTTTGTTATTTGTAAACTAATTTTTGACACGTTGTTTGGTGCTTGCATTGTTGTCATGTGTCAATTGGATGGAAAAACTATTTAATATTTAAAATGTCCAACAGGATAATGTCACTTGGTAAAGTGTAAACTAAAGTGTACACCATAGTGTACATGTAGCAAGGTTCTTACTGATTGAACTTTGCTATTTTTACACCGATTTTCGGCACGTTGTTTGACACTTGCATTATTGTCAGGTATCAATTGGATGGAAAAATTGTTTGAAATTTGTAACAGGGTAATGTCACATAGCAAAGTGTAAACTAAAGTGTACACCATAGCGTACATTTAGCTAGGTCCTTTCCGATTGAACATTGTTATTTGTACACTAATTTTTGAGACATTGTTTGACATTTGCATTGTTGTCAAGTGTCAATGGGATGGGAAAACTATTTTAAATTTAAACTCTCCAATAGGGCAATGTCACTTGGCAAACTGTAAACTAAAGTGTACACCATAATGTACATGTGACAAGGTTCTAACCGATTGAACTTTGCTATTTAAACACTAATTTTTGACACGTTGTTTGACGCATTGTTGTCAAGTTTTAATTGGATGAGAAAGCTGTTTGAAATTTATACTATCTAATTGGGTAATGTCACGCGGCAAAGTATAAACTAAAGTGCACATGTAGCAAGGTCCTTACTGATTGAAATTTGTTATTCCTACACTAATTTTTGACACGTTGATTGACAATTGAATTGTTGTCAGGTGTTAATTGGATGGGAAAACTATTTGAAATTTAAACTATCCAACAGGGCAATGTCACGTGGCCAACTATAAACTAAAGTGTTCACCATCGTGTACATGTAGCAAGATTCTTACCGATTAAACTTATCTATTTGTACACTGATTTTTGACATGTTGCTTGACACTTGCAATGTCGTCAAGACTCAATGGGAGTGGAAAACTGTTTGAAATTTATACTATCTAACATGATAATGTCACATGGCAAAGTGTAAACAGGGCAATGTCACGTGGCAAAGTGTAAACTAAAGTGTACACTGTAGTGTACATATAGCAAGGTTCTTACCGATTGAACTTTTCTATTTGTACACTGATTTTTGACACATTATTTGACACTTGCATTATTTGTATGTGTCAATTGGGTGGGAAAACTATTTTAAATTTAAACTGTCCAACAGGGTAATGTCACGTGACAAAGTATAAACTAAAGTGTGCACCATAGTACACATGTAGAAAGGTTCTTAGCGATTGAACTTTGCTATCTGTACCCTAATTTTTGACATGTTCTTTGATACTTGCACTGTTGTCAAGTGTCAATTGGATAGGAAAACTGTTTGAAATTTAAACTGTCTAACTAGGTAATGTTAAGCGGCAAAGTGTAACTAAAGTGTACACGATAGTGTACATGTAGCAAGGTTCTTACCGATTGAACTTTACTATTTGTACACTGATTTTTGAGACGTTGTGTGACACTTACATTGTTGTCAAGAATCAATTGGATGGGAAAACCATTTGAAATTTAAACTATCCAATGAGATAATGTCACGTGGTAAAGTGTAAACTAAAGTGTACACCACAGTGTACATGTAGCAAGGTTCTTACCGATTGAACTTTGCTATTTGTACACTGATTTTTGACATGTTCTTTGACACTTGCATTGTTGTCAAGTGTCAATTGGATGGGAAAACTATTTAATATTTAAACTGCCCAACATGATAATGTCACTTGAAAAAGTGTAAACTAAAGTGTACACCATAGTGTACATGTAGCAAGCTTCTTACCGATTAAACTTTGCTATTTGCACACCGATTTTCAACATGTTGTTTGACACTTGCATTATTGTCTGGTGTCAATTGGATAGAAAAATTGTTTGAAATTTATACTGTTTAACAGGGTAATGTCACGTAGCAAAGTGTAAACTAAAGTGTACACCATAGCGTACATGTAGTTAGGTCCTTTCCGATTGAACATTGCTATTTGTACACTAATTTTTGACACGTTGTTTGACACTTGTATTGTTGTCAAGTGTCAATTGGATGGGGAAATTGTTTAAAATTTAAACTGTCCAACAGGGTAATGTCACATGGCAAAGGGTAAATTAAAGTGTACACTATAATGAACATGCAGCACGGTTCTTAGTAAACTAAAGTGTACACTATAATGAACATGCAGCACGGTTCTTACTGATTGAACTTTGCTATTCATGCACTAATTTTTGACACGTTGTTTGACACTTGCATTATTGACAAGTGTCAATTGGATGGAAAAACTATTAGAAATTTACATTGTCAAATGAGGTAATGTCACGTGGCAAAGTACAAACTAAAGTGTACACCATAATGTATATGTAGCAAGGTCCTTATCGTTTGAACTTTGCAATTTGTACACCGATTTTTGACACATTGTTTGACACTTGCATTGTTGTCAAGTGTCAATTGTATAGGAAATTGTTTGAAATTTAAACTATCTAACAGGGTAATGTCACGTGGCAAAGTGTAAACTAAAGTGTACACCATAGGGTACATGTAGCAAAGTTTTTACCGATTGAACTTTGCTATTTGTACATTGATTTTTGACACGTTGTTTGATACTTGCATTATTGTCAAGTGTCAGTTGGATGGAAAAACTATTTGAAATTTAAACTGTCCAACGGGACAATGTCACGTGGCAAAGTGTAAACTAAAGTGTACACCATAGTGTACATGTAGCAAGGTTCTTACCGATTGAACTTTGCTATTTGTACATTGATTTTTGACTTGCACTATTTTTTAGTATCAATTGGATGGAAAAACTGTATGTTATTTAAATTGTCCATCATGCTAATGTCAAGTGGTAAAGTGTAAACTAAAGTGTACACTATAGTGCACATGTATCAAAGTTCTTACCGATTGAACTTTGCTATTTGTACACTGATTTTTGACACGTTGATTAACACTTGCATTGTTGTCAAGTGTCAATTGGATGGGAAAACTATTTAAAATTTATGCTGTCTAACAGGATAATGTCACGTGGTAAAGTATAAATTAAAGTGTGTACACTATAGTGTACATGGAGCAAGGTTCTTACCAATTGAACTTTGCTATTTGTACACTGATTTTGGATACATTGTTTGACACTTGCATTGTTATCTACTATCAATTGGATGGAAAAACTATTTGGAATTTGAACCGTCCAAGAGGGTAATGTCACGTGGCAAACTATAAACTAAAGTGTACATGTAGCAAGGTTCTTACCGATTGAACTTTGCTATTTGTATACCTATTTTTGACATGATGTTTGATACTTGCATTGTTGTCAAGTGTCAATTGGATGAGCAAACTATTTGAAATTTATATTGTCCAATCGGGCAATGTCACATGGCAAAGTATAAACTAAAGTTTACACCATAGTGTTCATGTAGCAAGGTCCTTACCGATTGAATTTTACTATTTATACACTGATTTTTGACACTTTTTTGACACTTGCATTGTTGTCAAGTGTCAATTGGATGGAAAATATTTTTGAAATTCAAACTGCCCAACAAGGTAATGACCCGTGGCAAAGTGTAAACCAAAGTTTGTACACTATCGTGTACATGTAGCAAGATTCTTACCGATTGAACTTATCTATTTGTACACTGATTTTCGACACATTTTTTGACACTTGCAATGTTGTCAAGTGTTAATGGGATTGCAAAATTGTTTGAAATTTATACTATCTAACAGGGTATTGTCACATGGCAAAGTGTAAACAAAAGTGCACACCATAGTGTACATGTAGCTAGGTTCTTACCGATTGAACTTTGTTATTTGTATACTTATTTTTGACACGTTGTTCGACACTTTCATTGTTGTCGAGTTTCAATTGGATGGGAAAACTGTTTGAAATTTAAGCTGTCCAATAGGGTAATGTCACGTGGCAAAGTGTAAACTAAAGTGGACACTATAGTGTACATGTAGAACCCCAAATAATTCTAGACACCTTAGTGGCACTAAGACATGAATATTGGATGACTAAAGTATACTTCAGATTTTTAGTCTCATTTGAGACCCATTTTTGACATAGGAAACATTCGATTTGGAAAATAATATCTAAATAAAAGTTGTAGTTCTTTGAGTTAGCTTTTTAACGCACTTTGAATTACCTCAATCGGATATCAGGAGAAGAAGTTATGATTGAAACACTGAAAGTTGTATAGTGTCAACGGACTACAACCGGTCGACCGAAACTGCCTGAAATGAAAATTTTCGTTTTTCTCTAGAATTTAAATTATTTTCATCATTTATTTTCTCAAAGGGCCACCCAGGTTTTTGGCAATAAAAACTCCACTAAATTGAAGCATTTGACCTCAAACTTAAATGGCATCCATATTTTCTCTCTTAAAAGAAATTTGACCCTTCATTTGCTTTTTAAGTTATGGGATATTTACCTATAAATAGAGACCTCATTTCACTCATTTTTTCTCACGCCAAAAGCAAGAGCTTTTACATACTAAAGAAACAATTTCCAAGAGAGAAAAAGAGAGGGAAGAAAACTATTTTTCCTAGAAGTTTAAGAAGTGTTTTCAAATATTTTTCATAGAAGTTTTGGGTGCTATCAAGGAGTGTCTTCAAGCATCAATTCTCAACGGTTTTCAAACATCAAAGGAGTACATTTCTTTCAACGTCCAAGTTTCATCGAAGTTTTCAATCCAAGTTTTCAAAGTTTCAAAAGCATCAACCAAGGTAGGTAGAGGTGCAATGTGTTTAATCGTGTTAAGTTATAAGTTTCGATTCATGTTAATGTTTGCATGTCAAATGGTACTCCGATACGGCATATCCCTCTATGTTAATGGTTGTATGTCAAATGGTACTCCGGTACGGCATACCCCTCTATGTTGAGGAAATGTTTGTATGTCAAATGGTGCCCTCGAGTACGGCATATCCCTTCATGTCAAATGGTGCCTCCGGGTATGGCATGTATGAAAAGTTATAAAGTTAATGTTTTGAAATGTATAGCTTGATCACGAATGCACCTATGACACCTATTAAGTTTTTCAACTCACGGGTTTAATCCCATCTCTACAGATTGAAGGAATTCTACCTCGGGCATGGCTGGAGGAGAAGATGGAGAGTGATGCAACGAGCCCATGAAAATTCGGTGAATAAGTGATTTGGATTTATTTTTATGAAATGTTTTCCAATGTTATTTCTTTAAAGTTTTGAATAACGCAGAATGCGAGAACAAGTTATGTTTTCTTCAAATAAATTACACTTTGTTGTTTTGAAAAATGATTCAGTATTTTTGTTTAAAGCATTTGAACTATTGTTATTTAAATTATTAATCGAAGATGTAAGCTTCCGCTAAAACATATACACTTGTTACTAAACCACAGGTTAAGCTAAGTAAAGTTAGTAGTGTTCCAGTCCACTAGGAGCGTTACAGCGTGGTATCAGAGTAAGGTTTAGCCGGTTCTGTAGACCAAATATGTTTTTTTTTAAAAACAAAAGGAAAATGAAAAGTTTAAGGTATTCCATGGCATCGTGCATCCATCCATCAACCTCATCCTATGGTCCAGATATGTTCATGTTTAAAGTTAATGATTATGTTTATGTTATGATGCTTTAATATGATTTAGAAATGTGCTATTTAAAGATATGTAACGGACCCGAGCAAAAGCTAAGGGCTTAAAGGGAATTGCATGATATGAAAGTTTAAATATTTGCATGTTTTCTTTAAGCAAAGAAAAAGTATGATGTATGTGAAAATGCAACAGATATGGCTCGTAGAACGGCTAGAGCATATAGAGAAGCATTGAACCGTAGAATTGCTATTCATTCCTATGAAAACTATGTAACTGATCCGACCCGACCGCTTAGCGAACATGTGTATGATATCTATGAGAGATGCATGATGGTGGTTAATGCTGGTATGGAGATCACGCATATTGAGGCCATAAATAACCTCATACACTCCCTCCCACCTCAATGGGGTGATATGGGAGTCACGGTTAGGGATGAAATGTTAGAAGGCAACCCAAACTTGTTCGAGTTTGAGAGGTATTGCCATGCCCTGATTGATTTGTAGGATGATGTAATACATGAGGAGCCTGAAGAGGAACCTTTGGTTGAGGAAGAAGATCCCGAAGAAGAACCCGAGGATGATTTAGAGAATGATCCTGAGCCTGAGCCACAGGTTGAGATGGACATAGAGTCCAGACCTGAGGCGGAAGACTCCTCCGAAGATGAAGCTCCACCAAAGAAAATCTGTAGAACTTATAGGGATTAGATTTAAATCCTTGTAATAGCTTCCCTTATGTCAAGAAATAAAATACTATCTTCTTTGCTTTAGTATTCGAAGAATGAAACTAATAAGAACCATATGTTTTGTCTAAAGAAAATGGCCCGCGCAAACCAAAACTTGATAAGAGACCTCCTCCGAGCGGTTCAAGACCTAGGCAGGTAAAACCCGAACCAAGCTCAACCCCTACCACTAGCTCCTAATGTTCCAAACCATGCTTCAGTGGTCGAACAATTTCGAAGGCATAAGCCCCCTACCTTCAACAGAGCTGCTGATCCACTTGCAGTCGAGGAGTGGCTCGCAAGTTGGAGCTTATATTCCGATTGATATGGTGCACAGACGCTCAAAAAGTCCAGTGTGTTGAGGTCATGTTCTCTGGTGATGCAAGTCACTGGTGGGACTCAATGTCAAGGACAAGGACCCCTGAGCAACAAGCAGAATTAACATTGGAGCAATTCAAAGGGAGTAATGGACAAGTACTTTCCCCGGTCCTTGAGGGATCACAAAGAAAGTGAATTCCTCCAACTCAAGCAAAAGACTATGTCCCTGACTGAGTATGAGAGGAAGTTTGATCAACTTTCAAGGTATGCTCCACATCTGGTGGATACGGAAGATAAGAAGGTACGAAGGTTTGAACAAGGGCCGAACTCGGATATAAACAAGATACTTATGTCCCATCGCTTCATCACATACCGTGAAATGCTGGAAAGAGCTCATGCTATTTGGTACCAGAAGACTAGCACCGAACAACATGGTCAACTGTTCAATCAACCGGACAATGGTAACATGGGAAAGAGGAAATGGAATGGCCAGGACAAGGGAAAAGGCAAGTGGCAGAACAAGAAAGCTAATGACGGAGTCAATGCCAGCAAAAGCATTGTGCCAGTTATTGAGCCCTGTTCTAAGTGTGGAAGGACACATCATGGCGAGTGCTTACAAGGGAAAAATGTCTGTTTCCAATGTGGCAAGCCAGGACATATCATTAGGGATTGTCCCACACATACCCAGAAGAAGGATGATAACAGCGACCAGAACCAGAAAGGGAAAGCACGAGTTTTTGCATTGACTCAACAGGATGCAGAGGAAAACTCTAATATCATAGCAGGTACTCTACTGATAGCCAATACACCTGCTTATGTATTGTTTGATTCAGGAGCTACACACTCCTTTGCTTCAACAACTTTTATGGCTAAATCTAGTATTACCTGTGACAAGTCGGAAGGTACATTAGAAGTTAGTATTCCTTCGGGAAACCCTTTGAATACTGATAGAATAGCCAAGTCAGTAAGTATCGAAGTTGAGGAAAAACCAATGGAAGCGAACCTATACATGATAGAAATGAAGGATTTTGATGTAATACTAGGCATGGATTGGTTAGGTTGTAATTACACCACCATCTGATGTAAGGAAATGGAAGTATTATTTCAGAAACCAGGAGAGGAACTATTTTCATTCCTTGGAATGAAGACGAAACCCCTTATTTGACTTGTATCGACTTTACAAGCTGAGAAGATGTTGAGAAAAGAAACATGTCAAAGATATCTAGTAAGTATCTCAGGAGGGAAACAAGCGACGATAAGGGTTGAAGATGTACCAGTAGTACGGGAATTCGTAGATGTGCTTCCAGAAGATCTATCTGGTATTCCACCCGATAGACAAGTGAAATTCACCATAGACCTAATTCTCGGGGCGGCACCAGTATCTAAGGCCCCATACCGAATGGCCCCAAAGGAACTACAAAAATTAAAGAAGCAATTGCAAGAACTCCTAGATATGGGCTTCATACGACCAAGCGTATCTCCATGGGGTGCGCCGGTGTTGTTTGTAAAGAAGAAAGATGGAAGCATGAGGATGTGCATCGATTATAGGGAGATAAATCGATTAACCATCAAGAATAAGTACCCACTCCCGAGGATCGAGGATCTGTTAGATCAACTGAAAGGAGCTAAGGTATTTTTCAAGATCAACTTACGATCGGGATACCATCAATTGAAAGTAGAGACAAAGGATATACCTAAGACAGCTTCTAGAACTCGATATGGACACTACAAGTTTACGGTGATGTCGTTTGGGCTAACCAATGCACCTACAGTGTTCATGGACCTGATGAATCGAGTGTTTCATCAATACTTGGATAAGTTTGTCATAGTCTTCATCGATGACATTCTGATATATTCCAAGAGTAAGGAGCAACATGAAGAGCACTTGAGAATAGCCTTAGAGGTATTACGCAAGGAGAAGCTGTATGCCAAATTCAAGAAGTGCGAGTTTTGGCTTGAAGGAGTTGGATTTCTTGGACATGTAGTTACTGCCCAAGGGATTGAAGTAGATCTAGCAAAAGTAGAAGGAGTAACCAACTGGAAAACACCAACAAATGTTGGCGAAGTACGGAGTTTTCCAGGATTGGTTGGATATTATAGGAGATTCATAGAAGGATTCTCCAAAATAGCTGGACCAATGACGCAGCTTACAAGGAAGGGAATAAAATTCCAATGGAGGGGAAAATGCGAACAAAGTTTCCAAGAACTTAAGCAGAAGTTGATATCAGCACCTGTATTAACAATACCTGAAGGTACAGAAGGGTTTGTTATATACAGCGACGCATTCAAGTGAGGATTGGGATGTGTACTAATGCAGAATGAAAAAGTGATAGCCTATGCTTCAAGACAATTGAAGAAACATGAGCAGAACTACCCGACACATGATTTAGAACTTGCAGTGGTAGTACACGCTTTGAAGATATGGCGACACTACTTGTATGGACGGAAGTGTGATATGTACACAGATCACAAAAGTCTCAAGTATTTCTTCACACAGAAGGAATTGAATGTGCGACAAAGACAATGGTTGGAATTGGTGAACGATTACGACTGCACTATTCGCTACCATCCGGGTAAGGCTAATGTTGTGGTCGACGCTCTAAGTAGAAAATCAATGGGACAATTGACGTCACTACCCACCTTTCAAGTGGAGTTAGTCAAAGACTTGGAAAAGTTGTAGATCGAAGTGGTTACCACACCAGGACAAGTCACTGCTCGTCTAACAGTTTTAATAATTCGACCTACTCTTAGAGATCGAATTATAAAAGCACAAAATAAAGACTCATTTTTGCAGAAGATTAAGAATGAAGTTGGTACCGATAAGAAAAAGGACTTTGGAATAACTGAGGAATTAGGCACTAATATTTAGAGGAAGAATTTGCGTGCCTAAGGATGAAGCTTTGAGAAATGAGATATTAAAAAAACTCATTCCACCCCGTACACCGAACATCCCGGTGGTATGAAAATATATCGAGATCTTCGAGATACATTTTGGTGGAGAAATATGAAAAGAAGTATAGGGTTGTACGTGCAGAAGTGCATGGTATGTCAATAGGTTAAGGCAGAACACCAAAAACCAGCTGGATTGTTAAATCCACTAGATATACCTGAATGGAAATGGAAAAATATCACGATAGACTTTGTGGTTGGATTCCCGAAGTCAGCAAGAGGAAATAATGCTATATGGGTAGTAGTGGATCGACTGCACATTTTCTTCCATTGAAAATGACATTAAGTTTAGACCAATTGGCACAGTTGTACATTAAAGAGGTTGTGAGATTACACGGTGTACCTATATCCATTGTGTCTGACAGAGACCCAAGGTTCACGTCCAAATTTTGGAAAAGTCTACAAGGAGCTATGGGAACGAAGCTGAACTTTAGTACAGCATATCACCCTCAGTCCGATGATCAGTTTGATAGGACCATCCAAACTTTGGAAGACATGTTGAGAACATGTATTTTGGATCTAGGAGGTAATTGAGAGTCATACTTACCTCTAGTAGAGTTCGCTTATAATAACAATTTCCAAGCAACTATTGGAATGGCACCATACGAAGCTCTCTATGGTAGAAGATGTAGATCCCCTGTTCATTGGGATGAAGTCGAAGAGAAGAGAGTTTTGGGACCAGAAATGGTTGAAAGGACGGTCGAGGTAATCGATAAGATCCATGCAAGAGTAAAGGCAGCACGGGATCAACAAAAGAGCTATGCATATACAAGGAGGAAGGATTTAGAATTCCAAGTTAGGGATAAAGTGTTTCTGAAAGTAGCACCGATGAAAAGTGTACTTAGATTTGGAAAGAAAGGTAAGCTACGACCCCAGTATATCGGACCTTTCGAGATACTTGATAGAGTCGGAAATGTGGCTTACCGACTAGCACTGCCACCTGAATTATCGTTAGTGCACAATGTATTCCATATATCGATGATAAAAAAGTATGTACATGATCCTAATCATGTAGTGAGTTATCAAACCTTGGAGGTACAGAAAGATTTGTTGTACGAGGAACTACTGATCAAGATACTGGATCGAAAAGTGCATAAACTAAGGAATAAAGAGATTCAGCTGGTTAAGATACAGTGGAATCATCACGGCGTAGAAGAAGCCACTTAGCAAAAAGAAGAAGAAGCCAAAGACAAGTATCCAACACTATTCACCCAATCAGAAGGTAAATTTTGAGGACGAAATTTTAATTAAGGTGTGGGGGATGTAGAACCCCAAATAATTCTAGACACCTTAGTGACACTAAGACATGAATATTGGATGACTAAAGTATACTTCAAATTTTTAGTCTCATTTGAGACCCATTTTTGACATTGGAAACATTCGATTTGGAAAATTATATCTAAATAAAAGTAGTAACTCTTTGAGTTAGCTTTCCAACGCACTTCGAATTACCTCAATCGGATATTGGGAGAAGTAGTTATGATAGAAACACTGAAAGCTGTGCGGTGTCAATCGGACTACAACAGGTCGACCGAAATTGCCTGAAATGAAAATTCTCGTTTTTCTCTAGAATTTAAATATTTATTTTCATCATTTATTTTCTCAAAGGCTACCCACATTTTTGGCAATAAAAACCCCACTAAATTGAAGCATTTAACCTCAAACTTAAATGGCACCCATGTTTTCTCTCTTAAATGAAATTTAACCCTTCATTTGTTTTAAGTTATGGGATATTTACCTATAAATAGAGACCTCATTTCACTCATTTTTTCTCACACCAAAAGCAAGAGCTTTTACATACTAAAGAAACAGTTTCCAAGAGAGAAAAAGAGAGGGGGGAAAACTATTTTTCCTAGAAGTTTAAGAAGTGTTTTCAAACATTTTTCATAGAAGTTTTGGGCGCTATCAAGGAGTGTCTTCAAGCATCAATTCTCAATGGTTTTCAAACATCCAAGGAGTACATTTCTTTCAACATCCAAGTTTCATCGAAGTTTTCAATCCAAGTTTTCAAAGTTTCAAAAGCATCAATCAAGGTAGGTAGAGGTGCAATGTGTTTAATCGTGTTAAGTTATAAGTTTCGATTCATGTTAATATTTTGAAATGTATAGCTTGATCACGAATGCACCTATGACACCTATTGAGTTTTTCAACTCACGGGTTTAATCTCATCTCTACATATTGAAGGAATTCTACCTCGGGCATAGATGGAGGAGAAGATGAAAGTGATGCAACGAGCCCATGGAAATCCGGTGAATAAGTGATTTGGATTTTTTTTTATGAAATGTTTTCCAATGTTATTTCTTTAAAGTTTTGAATAACACAGAATGTGAGAACAAGTTATATTTTCTTCAAATAAATTACATTTTATTGTTTGGAAAAATGATTCAGTGGTTTAAAGTATTTGAAGTATTGTTATTTAAATTATTATCCGAAGATGTAAGCTTCCACTAAAATATATACACTTGTTACTAAACCACTGGTTAAGCTAAGTAAAGTAAGTAGCGTTCCGGTCCACTAGGGGTCGGGGCGTTACAGTGTACATGTCGCAAGGTTCTCACCGATTGAACTTTGCTATTTTTACACTGATTTTTGACACGTTATTTGACACTTGCATTGTTGTCAAATGTAAATTGGATGGGAAAACTATTTGAAATTTAAACTATCCAACAGGGTAATGTCACGAGGTAAAGTGTAAACTAAAGTGTACACCATAGTGTACATGTAGTAAGGTTCTTACCGATTGAACTTTGCTATTTGTACGCTGATTTTTGACAGGTTGATTGACAGGTACAATATTGTCAAGTGTCAATTGGATGGGAAAAATATTTGAAATTTAAACTGTCCAACAGGGTAATGTCACTTGACAAAGTATAAACTAAAGTGTACACCACAGTGTACACGTCGCAAGGTTCTTACTAATTGAACTTCGCTATTTCTACGTTGATTTTTGACACGTTGTTTGACACTTGCATTGTTTTCAAGTGTATATTTGATGGAAAAACTGTTTGAAATTTAAACTGTCCAACAGTGTAATGTCACGTGGCAAAGTGTAAACTAAAGTGTACATGTCTCAAGGTTCTTACCGATTGAACTTTACTTTTTTGTACACTAATTTTTAACACGTTGTTTGACAATTGCATTGTTGTCAAGTGTTAATTGGATGGAAAAACTGTTTAAAATTTAAACTGTCCAATAGGGTAATGTCACGTGGCAATGTGTAAACTAAAGTGTACACCATAGTGTACATGTAGCATGATCCTTACCAATTGAACATTGCCATTTGTCCACTAATTTTTGACACGTTGCTTGACACATGTATTGTTGTCAAGTGTCAATTCATTGGGAAAACTGGTTGCAATTAAAATTGTCCAACAGGGTAATGTCACGTGAAAAAGTATAAACTAAAGTGTACACCGTAGTGTACGTGTCTCAAGATTCTTCCCGATTTAACTTTTCTATTTGTACACTAATTTTTGACACGTTGTTTGACACTTGCATTGTTGTAAAGTGTCAATTGGATACAAAAATTATTTCCAATTTAAGCTGTCCAACAGGGATATGTCACGTGGTAAAGTGTAAACTAAAGTGTACACAATATTGTACATGAAGCAATGTTCTTACCGATTGAACTTTGATATTTGTACACTGATTTTTGACACATTGTTTCACGCTTGCATTGTTGTCAAGTGTCAGTTGGATGGAAAACTGTTTGAAATTGAAACTGTCCAACAGGGTAATGTCACGTGGTAAAGTGTGAACTAAAGTGCACACCATAGTGTGCATGTAGCGCGGTCCTTACCGATTGAACTTTATTGTTTGTACACTGATTTTTGACACGTTGTTTGACACTTGCATTGTTGTTAAATGTCAATTGGATAGGAAAATTGTTTGAAATTCAAACTGTCTAACAGGTTAATGTCACGTGGTAAAGTGTAAACTAAAGAGTACACCATAGTGTACAAGTCGCAAGGTTCTTACCGACTGAACTTTGATATTTGTACACTAATTTTTGACACGTTGTTTGACACTTGCATTGTTGTCAAGTGTCAATTGGATGGGAAAACTATTTAAAATTCAAATTGTCCAACAGGGTAATGTCACGTGGCAAAGTGTAAACTAAAGTGTACACCGTAGTGAACTTGTAGCAAGGTTCTTACCGACCGAACTTTGCTATCTGTACACTGATTTTTGACACGTTGTTTGACACTTGCATTGTTTTCAAGTGTGTATTGGATGGAAAAATTGTTTGAAATCTAAACTGTCCAACAAGGTAATTTCACGTGGCAATGTGAGAACTAAATTGTACACCATAGTGTACAAGTATCACGGTTCTTACCGATTGAAAATCGCTATTTGTACATTGATTTTCGACACGTTGTTAGACACTTGCATTGCCGTCAAGTGTCAATTGAATGGAAAAGCTTTTTGAAATTTAAACTGTCCGACAGGGATATGTCACTTAGTAAAGTGTAAACTAAAGTGTACACCATAGTATACATGTCGCAAGATACTTACCGATAGAACTTTTCTATTTGAACGCTCATTTTTGACACGTTGTTTGACACTTGCATTGCTGTCAAGTGTAAATTGGATGAAAAAACTGTTTGAAATTTAAATTGTCCAACAGTTTAATGTCACGTGGTAAAGTGTAAACGAGAGTCTACATGTCGCAAGGTTCTTACCGATTGAACATTGCTGATTGTACGGTGATTTTTGACACTTGTTTGACACTTGCATTGTTGTCAAGTTTAAATTGGATGGGAAAATTGTTTGAAATTTAAACTATCCAATAGGGTAATGTCATGTGGCAAAGAGTAAACTAAAGTATACACCATAGTGTCCATGTAGCAAGGTTCTTACCAATTAAACTTTACTATTTGTACACAGATTTTTTGCACGTTGTTTGACACTTGCATTGCTGTCAAGTGTCAATTGGATGGGAAAACTGTTTGAAATTTAAATAGTACAACAGGGTAATGTCACGTGGCAAAGTGTAAACTAAAGTGTATACCATGGTGTACATGTAACACGGTCATTACCGATTGAACTTTGCTATTTGGACACTAATTTTTGAAACGTAGTTAAACACTTGCATTGTTGTCAAGTGTCAATTGGATGGGAAAATTGTTTGAAATTTAAACTATCCAACAGGGTAATGTCAGGTGGCAAAGTGTAAACTAAAGTATACACCATAGTGTACATGTAGCAAGGTTCTTGCTAGTTGAACTTTACTATTAGTACACGGTTTTTTGACACGTTATTTGACACTTGCATTATTGTTAAGTGTCAATTGGATGGGAAAACTGTTTGAAATTTAAACTGTCTAACAGGGTAATGTCACGTAGTAAAGTGTGAATTAAAGTGTACACCATGGTGTACATGTAACACGGTCCTTACCAATTGAACTTTGCTATTCGTACACTGATTTTTTAAACGTAGTTAGACACTTTCATTGCTGTCAAGTGACAATTGGATCAAAAAACTGTTTGAAATTTAAACTATCCAACAAGATAATGTGACACGGGAAAGTGTAAACTAAAGTGTACAACATAGTGAACATGTAGCAAAGTTCTTACCGATTGAACTTTGCTATTTGTACACTGATTTTCAACACGTTGTTTGAAACTTGCATTGTTGTCAAGTGTCAATTGGATGGAAAAATTGTTTGAAATTTAAACTGTCCAACATGGTAATGTCACGTGGCAATATGTAAACTAAGGTGTACACCATAGTATACATGTAGCACGGTCCTTACCGATTGAAAATTGTAATTTGTACATTGATTTTGGACACGTCGTTAGACACTTGTATTGTTGTCAAGTGCCAATTGGATGGGAAAACTGTTTGAAATTTAAACTGTCCAACAGGGACATATCACGAGGCAAAGTGTAAACTAAAGTGTAAACCGTAGTGAACTTGTAGCAAGGTTCTTACCGATTGAATTTTGTTATTTGTACACTGATTTTTGTCGCGTTGTTTGACGCTTGCATTATTGTCAAGTGTTAATTGGATGGAAAAACTATTTTAAATTTAAATTGTCCAACGGGGTAATGTCATGTGGCAATGTGTAAACTAAAGTGTACACCATAGTGTACATATAGCACGATCCTTACCGATTGAACATTGCTGTTTGTCCACTAATTTTTGACACGTTGCTTAACACGTGTATTGTTCTCAAGTGTAAATTCATTGGGAAAACTGTTTGAAATTTAAACTGTCCAACAGGGTAATGTCACGTGATAAAATGTAAACTAAAGTGTACACCATAGTGTACGTGTCTCAAAGTTCTTCTCAATTCAACTTTGCTATTTGTACACTGATTTTTGACACGTTGTTTGACGCTTGCATTATTGTGAAGTGTCAATTGGATGGGAAAACTATTTGCAATTTAAACTGTCCAACAGGGATATGTCACGTGGAAAAGTATAAACTAAAGTATACACCATAGTGTACAAGAAGCAAGGTTCTTACTGATTGAACTTTACTATCTGTACACTAATTTTTGACACATTGTTTGAGGCCTGCATTGTTGTCAAGTGTCAATTGGACGGAAAAACTGTTTGAAATTTAAACTGACGAGTAGGATAATGTCAAGTGGCAAAGTGTAAACTAAAGTGTACACCATAGTGTGCATGTAGCACGGTCCTTGCTGATTGAACTTTGCTATTTGTACACTGATTTTTGACATGTTGTTTGCCACTTGCATCGTCGTCAAGTGTCAATTGGATGGGAAAACTGTTTGAAATTCGAACTGTCCAACAGGGTAATGTCACGTGGCAAAGTGTAAACTAAAGTGTACACCATAGTGTACAAGTCACAAGGTTCTTACCGATTGAACTTTGCTATTTGTACACTAATTTTTGACACGTTGTTTGATACTTGCATTGTTGTCAAGTGTCAATTGGATGGAAAAATTGTTTAAAATTTAAACTATCCAACAGGGTACTGTCACGTGGCAAAGTGTAAACTAAAGTGTACACCATAGTGTACATGAAGCAAGGTTCTTACCGATTGAACTTTGCTATTTGTACATTAATTTTTGACACGTTGTTTGACACTTGCATTGTTGCGAAGTGTCAATTGGATGGAAAAGCTGCTTGAAATTTAAACTGTCCAACAGGGTAACGACACGTTGCAAAGTGTAAACTAAAGTGTACATCGTAGTATACATGTAACAAGGTCCTTGTTGATTGAATTTTGCTATTTGTACATTGATTTTCGACACGTTGTTTGACACTTGTATTGTTGTCAAGTGTCAATTGGATGGGACAACTGTTCTAAATTTAAACAGTCCAACAGGATAATATCACGTGGCAAAGTGTAGAGTGTACACCATAGTGTACATGTAGCAAGGTCCTTACAGATTGAACTTTGCTATTTGTTCACTGATTTTTGATACGTTGTTTGACACTTGCATTGTTGTCAAGTGTCAATTGGATGGAAAAACTGTTTGAAATTTAAACTATCTAACAGGGTAATGTCACGTGACAAAGTATAAACTAAAGTGTACACCATAGTGTACGTGTCTCAAGGTTCTTCCCGATTCAACTTTGTTATTTGTACACTAATTTTTGACTCGTTGTTTGACACTTGCATTGTTGTGAAGTGTCAATTGGATGGAAAAACTATTTGCAATCTAAACTATCCGACAGGGATATGTCACGTGGCAAAGTGTGAACTAAAGTGTACACCATAGTGTACATGAAGCAAGGTTCTTACATATTGAAATTTGCTAATTGTACACTGATTTTTGATATGTTATTTGACACTTACATTGTTATCAAGTTTCAATTGGATGGGAAAACTGTTTGAAATTTAAACTGTCCAACAGGGTAATGTCACATGGTAATGTGTAAACTAAAGTGTACTCCATAGTGTACATGTAGCACGGTCCTTACCGATTGAAAATTGCTATTTGTATATTGATTTTTGACACGTTGTATGACACTTGCATTATCCTCAAGTGTCAATTGGATGGGAAAACTATTTGAAATTTAAACTGTCCAACCGGGATATGTGATGTGGAAAGTGTAAACTAAAGTGTACACCATAGTGTACATGTCGCAAGGTTCTTACCGATTGAACTTTCCTATTTTTACGCTGATTTTTTACACGTTGTTTAACACTTACATTGTTGTCAAGTGTAAGTAGGCTGGAAAACTGTTTGAAATTTAAACTGTCCAATAGTATAATGTCACGTGGCATAGTGTAAAATAAAGTGTACATGTCGCAAGGTTCTTACCAACTGAACTTTGCTGTTTGTACACTGATTTATTGAGACTTTGTTTGACACTTGCACATTGTTGTCAAGTTTAAATTGGATGGAAAAAAATTTTGAAATTTAAACTATCCAACAGGGTAATGTCACATGGTAAAGTGTAAACTAAACTGTACACCATAGTGTCCATGTGGCAAGGTTCTTACCAATTGAGCTTTACTATTTGTACACAGATTTTTGGCACATTGTTTGACACTTGCATTGTTGTCAAGTGTCAGTTGGATGGAAAAACTGTTTGAAATTTAAATTATCCAATAGGGTAATGTCACGTGGTAAAGTTTAAACTAAAGTGTACACCATGGTGTACATGTAACACGGTCCTTACCGATTGAACTTTGCTATTCGTTCACTGATTTTTGAAACGTAGTTAGACACTTTCATTTTTGTCAAGTGTCAATTGGATGGAAGAACTGTTTAAAATTTAAACTGTCCAACAGGATAATATCTCATGGCAAAGTGTAAACTAAAGTGTACAGCATAGTGAATATGTAGCAAGGTTCTTACCGATTGAACTTTGCTATTTGTACATTGATTTTCAACACGTTGTTTGACACTTGCATTGTTGTCAAGTGTCAATTGGATGGAAAAATTATTTGAAATTTAAGTTGTCCGATAGGGTAATGTCACGTGGTAAAGTGTAAACTAAAGTGTACAGCATAGTGAATATGTAGCAAGGTTCTTACCGATTGAACTTTGCTATTTGTACATTGATTTTCAACACGTTGTTTGACACTTGCATTGTTGTCAAGTGTCAATTGGATGGGAAAACTGTTTGAAATTTAAACTGTCCAACATGGTAATGTCACGTGACAATATGTAAACTAAGGTGTACACCATAGTGTACATGTAGCACGGTCCTTACCGATTGAAAATTGCAATTTGTACATTGATTTTGGACACATTGTTAGACACTTGTATTGTTGTCAAGTGTCAATTGGATGGGAAAACTGTTTGAAATTTAAACTGTCCAACAGGGTAATGTCATGTGGCAATGTGTAAACTAAAGTGTACACCATCGTGTACATATAGCATGATCCTTACCGATTAAACATTGTTGTTTGTCCACTAATTTTTGACATGTTGCTTGACACATGTATTGTTGTCAAGTATCAATTCATTGGGAAAGCTGTTTAAAATTAAAATTGTCCAATAGGGTAATGTCACATGACAAAGTGTAAACTAAAGTGTACACCATAGTGTACATGTCTCAAGGTTCTTCCCGATTCAACTTTGCTATTTGTACACTAATTTTTGACACGTTGTTTGAAACTTGTATTGTTGTGAAGTGTCAATTGGATGGGAAAACTATTTGCAATTTAAACTGTCCAACAATGATATGTCACGTGACAAAGTGTAAACTGAAGTGTACACCATAGTGTACATAAAGCAAGGTTCTTACCGATTGAACTTTGCTATTTGTACACTGATTTTCAACACATTTTTTGACACTTGCATTGTTGTCAAGTGTCAATTGGATGGGGAAATTATTTGAAATTTAAATTGTCCAACATGGTAATATCATGTGGCAAAATGTAAACTAAGGTGTACAACATAGTGTACATGTAGCACGGTCCTTACCGATTGGAAAATGCAACTTGTACATTGATTTTTGACACGTTGTTAGACAATTTTATTGTTCTCACGTGTCAATTGGATGAAAAAATTGTTTGAAATTTAAACTGTCCAATAGGGATATGTCACGTGGCAAAGTGTACACCGTATTGAACTTGTAGCAAGGTTCTTACCGATTGAACTTTGCTATTTGTACACTGATTTTTGACACGTTGTTGGACGCTTGCATTGTTGTCAAGTGTCAATTGGATGGGGAAACTGTTCAAAATTTAAACTGTCCAACAGGGTAATATCACGTGGTAATGTGTAAACTAAGGTGTACACCATATTGTACATGTAGCAAGGTCCTTATCGATTGAAAATTGTAATTTGCACATTGATTTTTGACACGTTATTAGACACTTGTATTGTTGTCAAATGTCAATTGAATGAGAAAATTGTTAGAAATTTAAACTCTCCAATAGGGATATGCCATGTGGAAAAGTATAAAGTAAAGTGTACACCGTAGTGAACTCGTAGCAAGGTTCTTACCGATTGAACTTTATTATTTGTACACTGATTTTTGATACGTTGTTTGACGCTTGCATTGTTGTCAAGTCTCAATTGGATGGGAAAACTATTTGAAATTTAAACTGTCTAACAGGGTAATGTCACGTGGCAATATGTAAACTAAAGTATACACCATAGTGTACTTGTAGCAAGGTTCTTACCAATTGAACTTTACTATTTGTACACAGATTTTTGACACGTTGTTTGACACTTGCATTATTCTCAAGTGTCAATTGGATGGGAAAAATATTTGAAATTTAAACTGTCCAACAAGGTAATATCAAGTGGCAAAGTGTAAACTAAAGTGTACACCATGGTGTACATGTAACACGGTCCATACCGATTGAACTTTACTATTTGTACACTGATTTTCGAAACGTAGTTAGACACTTTCATTGTTGTCAAGTGTCAATTCGATGGGAAAACTGTTTGAAATTTAAACTGTCCAACAGGGTAATGTCACGTAGCAAAGTGTAAACTAAAGTGTACAGCATAGTGAACATGTAGCAAGGTTCTTATCAATTGAACTTTGCTATTTGTACACTGATCTTCAACACATTGTTTGACACTTGTATTGTTGTTAAGTGTCAATTGGATGGGAAAACTGTTTGAAATTTAAACTGTCCAATAGGGTAATGTCACATGGCAAAGTGTAGTCTAAAGTGTACACCATAGTGTACATGTCGCAAGGTTTTTACAAATTGGATTTTGCAATTTGTACACTAATTTTTGACACATTGTTTGACACTTCTATTATTGTCAAGTGTCAATTGGATGGAAAAACTAATTGAAATTTAAATGGTCCAATAGGGTAATATCACGTGGCAAAGTGTAAACTAAAGTGTACACCACGGGGTACATGAAACACGGTCCTTACTGATTGAATTTTGCTATTTGCACACTGATTTTTGACACGTTGTTTGACACTTACATTATTGTCAAGTATCAATTGGATGGAAAAACTGCATGAGATTTATACTGTCCAACTGGGTAATGTCACGTTGCAAAGTGTAAACTAAAGTGTACACCGTAGTGTACATGTAACAAGGTCCTCATTGATTGTATTTGGTATCTGTACACTGATTTTTGACACATTGTTTGACACTTGCAATGTTGTCAAGTGTCAATTGGATGGGAAAATTGGTCAAAATTTAAACTGTCCAACAGGGTAATGTCATGTGGCAAAGTGTAAACCAAAGTGTACACCATAGTGTACATGTAGCAAGGTCCTTACAGATTGAACTTTACTATTTGTACACTGATTTTTGACATGTTGTTCGACACTTGCATTGTTGTCAAGTGTCAATTGGATGGGAAAACTATTTGTAATTTAAGTTGTCCAACAGGGATATGTCACGTGGCAAAGTGTAATCTAAAGTGTACACCATAGTGTACATGAAGCAAGGTTCTTATCGATTGAACTTTGCTATTTGTAGATTGATTTCTAACACGTTGTTTGACGCTTACATTATTATCAAGTGTCAATTGGATGGGAAAAATGTTTGAAATTTAAACTGTCCAACAGGATAATGTCACGCGACAAAGTATAAATTAAAGTGTACACCATAATATACATGTCGTAAGGTTCTTATCGATTGAACTTTGCTATTTGTTTACTGATTTTTGAGACGTTGTTTGACACTTGCATTGTTGTGAAGTGTCAATTGGATGAAAAAACTGCTTGAAATTTAAACTGTCCAACAGGGTAACGTCACGTTGCAAAGTGTAAACTAAAGTGTACACTGTAGTGTACATGTGTACATGTAGCAATGTCCTTGTCGATTGAACTTTGCTATTTGTACACTGATTTTCGACACGTTGTTTGACATTTGCATTGTTGTCAAGTGTCAATTAGATGGGACAACTGTTCTAAATTTAAACAGTCCAACAGGGTAATGTCACGTGGCAAAATGTAAACTAAAATGTACACCATAATATACATGTAGCAAGGTCCTTATAGATTGAACTTTGCTATTTGTATACTGATTTTTGATACGTTGTTTGACACTTGCATTGTTGTCAAGTGTCAATTGGATGGGAAAATTGTTTGAAATTTAAACTGTCCAACAAGGTAATGTCACGTGACAAAGTGTAAACTAAAATGTACACCATAATGTACGTGTCTCAAGGTTCTTCCCGATTCAACTTTGCTATTTGTATACTGATTTTTGATACGTTGTTTGACACTTGCATTGTTGTGAAGTGTCAATTGGATGGGAAAACTGTTTGAAATTTAAACTGTCCGACAGGGATATGTCACGTGGCAAAGTGTGAAATAAAGTGTACACCATAGTGTACATGAAGCAAGGTTCTTACCGATTGAACTTTGCTATCTGTACACTGATTTTTGACACCTTATTTGATGCTTGCATTGTTGTCAAATGTCAATTGGATGGGGAAACTATTTGAAATTTAAACTGTCCAACAGGGTAATGTCACGTGGCAATGTGTAAACCAAGGTGTACACCATAGTGTACATGTAACACGGTCCTTACCGATTGAAAATTACAATTTGTACATTGATTTTTGACACGTTGTTAGACACTTGTATTGTTGTCAAATGTCAATTGGATGAGAAAATTGTTAGAAATTTAAACTGTCCAATGGGGATATGTAACGTGGAAAAGTATAAACTAAAGTGTACGCCGTAGTGAACTTGTAACAAGGTTCTTACCGATTGAACTTTGTTATTTGTACACTAATTTTTGACACGTTTGACGCTTGTATTGTTGTCAAGAGTTAATTGGATGGGAAAACTATTTGAAATTTAAACTGTCCAACAGGATAATGTCACATGGCAATATGTAAACTAAAGTGTACACCATAGTGTACTTGTTGCAAGGTTCTTACCAATTGAACTTTACTATTTGTACACAAATTTTTGGCACATTGTTTGACACTTGCATTGTTGTCAAGTGTCAATTGAATGGGAAAAATGTTTGAAATTTAAACTGTCCAATAAGGTAATGTCACATGGCAAAGTGTAAACTTAAGTGTACACCATGGTGTACATGTAACACGGTCCTTACCGATTGAACTTTGCTATTCGTACACTGATTTTTGAAACGTAGTTAGAAACTTTCATTGTTGTCAAGTGTCAATTCGATGGGAAAATTGTTTGAAATTTAAACTATCCAACAGGGTAATGTCACGTGGCAAAGTGTAAACTAAAGTGTACAGCATAGTGAACATGTAGAAAGGATCTTATCGATTGAACTTTGCTATTTGTACACTGATTTTCAACACATTGTTTGACACTTGCATTGTTGTCAAGTGTCAATTGGATGGGAAAACTGTTTGAAATTTAAACTGTCCAACAGGGTAATGTCACATGGCAATGTGTAAACTAAAGTGTACACCGTAAAGTACATGTAGCACGGTCCTTATTGATTGAACTTTGCTTTGTTCACTGATTTTCGACACGTTGTTTGACACTTGCATTGTTGCCAAGTATCAATTGGATGGAAAAACTATTTGAAATTTAAACTGTCCAACAGGGTAATGTCACGTGGCAAAGTATAAACTAAAGTGTACACCATAGTGTGCATGTAGTACAGTCCTTACCGATTGAACTTTGCTATTTGTACACTGATTTTTGGCACGTTATTTGACACTTGCATTATTGTCAAGTGTTTATTGGATGGAAAAACTGTTTGAAATTCAAACTGTCCAACAAGGTAATGTCACGTGGTAAAGTGTGAACTAAAGTGTACACTATAGTGTACATGAAGCAAGGTTCTTACTAATTGAACTTTGCTATTTGTACATCGATTTTTGACACATTGTTTGAAACTTGCATTGTTGTCAAGTGTCAATTGGATAGGAAAATTATTTGAAATTTAAACTTTCCAACAGTGTAATGTCACATGGTAAAGTGTAAACTAAAGTGTACATGTCGTAAGGTTATTACCGATTGAACTTTGTTGTTTGTGCACTGATTTTTAACACTTTGTTTGACACTTGCATAGTTATCAAGTTTAAATTGGATGAAAAAATTGTTTGAAATTTAAGCTGTCCAACAGAGTAATGTCACGTGACAAAGTGTAAACTAGAGTGTACACCATAGTGTCCATGTAGCAAGGTTATTACCAATTGAACTTACTATTTGTACACAGATTTTTGGCACGTTGTTTAACACTTGGATTGTTCTCAAGTGTCAATTGGATGGCAAAACTGTTTGAAATTTAAATAGTCCAACAAGGTAATATCGCGTGGCAAAGTGTAAACTAAAGTGTACACCATGGTGTACATGTAACACGGTTCTTACCGATTGAACTTTACTATTTGTACACTGATTTTTGAAACGTAGTTAGACACTTGCATTGTTATCAAGTATCAATTTGATGGAAAAACTGTTTGAAATTTAAACTGTCCAATAAGGTAATGTCACATAGCAAAGTGTACACCATAGTGAACATGTAGCAAAGTTCTTACCGATTGAACTTTGCTATTTGTACACTAATTTTTGACACATTGTTGGACACTTGCATTGTTGTCAAGTGTCAATTGGATGGAAAAATTGTTTGAAATTTAAACTGTCCGACAGAGTAATGTCACATGGCAATGTGTAAACTAAGGTGTACACCATAGTGTACATGTAGCACAGTCCGTACCGATTGAAAATTTATATTTGTACATTCATTTTTAACACATTTTTTGACACTTGTATTGTTGTCAAGTGTCAATTAGATGAAAAAACTGTTTGAAATTTAAACTGTCCAACTGGGATATGTCACGCGGTAAAGTGTAAACTAAAGTATACATGAAGCAAGGTTCTTACCGATTGAGCTTTGCGATTTGTACACTGATTTTTTACACGTTGTTTGACACATGTATTGTTGTCAAGTGTCAATTGGATGGGAAAACTGCTTAAAATTTAAACAATTCAATAAGGTAATGTCACTTGGCAAAGTGTAAATTAAAGTGTACACCATAGTATACATGTAGCATGGTCCTTACCAATTAAACTTTGTTGTTTGTACAGTAATTTTTGACACGTTACTTAACACATATATTGTTGTCAAGTGTCAATTTGATGGAAAAATTGTTTGAAATTTAAACTGTCCAACAGGGTAATGTCACGTGGCAAAGTGTAAACTAAAGTGTACAACAAAGTGTAAATGTCGCGAGGTTCTTATCGATTGAACTTTGCAATTTGTACACTGATTTTTGACACGTTGTTTGACACTTGCATTGTCGTCAAGTGTCAATTGGATTGGAAAACTATTTGAAAGTTAAACTGTCCAATAGGTTAATGTCACATGGCAAAGAGTAAATTAAATTGTACATCACAGTGTACATGTGACACGGTTCTTACCGATTGAACTTTGCTATTTGTACACTGATTTTTGACATGTTGTTTGACACTTACATTGTTGTCAAGTGTCAATTGGATGGGAAAACTGTTTGAAATTTAAACTGTCCAACAGGGCAATGTCACGTGACAAAGTGTAAACTAAAGTGTACACCAAAGTGTACATGTAGCACGGTCCTTACCGATTGATATTAGCTATTTGTACACTGATTTTGGACACGTTATTTGACACTTGCATTGTTGTAAAGTGTTAATTGGATGGGAAAATTGTTTCAAATTTAAACTGTCCAACAGGGATATGTCACATGGCAAAGTACAAACTAAGGTGTACACCGTAGTGTACATGAAGCAAGGTTCTTATCGATTGAGCTTTGCGATTTGTACACTGATTTTTAACACGTTGTTTTACACATGCATTGTTGCCAAATGTCGATTGGATGGGAAAACTGTTTGAAATTTAAATTATTCAATAGGGTAATGTCATATGGCAAAGTGTAAACTAAAGTGTACACCATAGTGTACATGAAGCATGGTCCTTATCAATTAAACATTGTTGTTTGTACAATAATTTTTTACATGGTTCTTGACACATGTATTGTTGTCAAGTGTCAATTAGTTGGGGAAATTGTTTGAAATTTAAACAGTCCAACAGGGTAATGTCACGTGACAAAGTGTAAACTAAAGTGTACACCATAGTGTACGTGTCTTAAGGTTCTTCCCAATTGAACTTTGTTATTTGTACACTGATTTTTGACACGTTATTTGACACTTGCATTGTTGTGAAGTGTCAATTAGATGGGAAAACTGTATGCAATTTAAACTTTCCAACAGGGATATGTCAGATGGCAAAGTGTAAGCTAAAGTGTACACCATAGTTAACATGAAGCAAAGTTCTTACCGATTGAACTTTGTTATTTGTACAGTGATTTTTGTCACATTGTTTGATGCTTGCATTATTGTCAAGTGTCATTTGGATGGAAAAATTGTTTGAAATTTAAACTGTCCAATATGGTATGTAGCACGGTCCTTACCGATTGAACTTTGTTATTTGTACACTGATTTTTGACACGTTGTTTAACACTTGCATTGTTGTCAAGTGTCAATTGGATGTGAAAACTATCTGATATTTAAACTGTCCAATAGGGTAATGTCACGTGAGAAAGTGCAAACTAAAGTGTGCACCATAGTGTACGTGTAGCAAGGTTCTTACCGATTGAACTTTGCTATTTGTACACTGATTTTTGACACTTTGTTTGACACTTGCATTGTTTTCAAGTGTAAATTGAATGGGAAATTGTTTGAAATTTAAATTGTCCAACAGGGTAATGTCACATAGTAAAGTGTAGACTAAAGTGTACACCATAGTGTACATGTAGCAAGGTTCGGACCGTTTGAACTTTGCTATTTGTACACTAATTTTTGACACGTTGTTTGACACTTTCATTGATGTCAAGTGTCAATTGTATGGGAAAATTGTTTGAAATTTAAACTGTCCAATAGGGCAATGACACGTGGCAAAGTGTATATCATAGTGTACATGTCGCAAGCTTCTTACCGATTGAACTTTACTATTTGTACACTATTTTTTGACACGTCGTTTGACACTTGCATTGTTGTCAGGTGTCAATTGGATGCGAAAACTATTTGAAATTTAAACTGTCTAATAGGATAATGTCATGTGGCAAAGTGCAAACTAAAGTGTACACCATAGTGTACGTTTAGCAAGGTTCTTACCGATTGAACTTTGCTGTTTGTACACTGATTTTTTACACTTTGTTCGACACTTGCATTGTTGTCAAGTGTAAATTGGATGGGAAATTTGTTTGATATTTAAACTGTCCAACAGGCTAATGTCACGTGGTAAAGTGTAAACTAAAGCGTACACCATAGTGTACATGTAGCAAGATTCTTACCGATTGAACTTTGCTATTTGTACACTGATTTTTGACACGTTGCTTGACACTTGCATTGTTGTCAAGCGTATATTCAATGGAAAAACTGTTTGAAATTTAAACTGTCCAACAGGGTAATGTCCCGTGACAAAGTGTAAACTAAAGTATACATCACAGTGTATGTTTCTCAAGGTTCTTCTCGATTGAACTTTGCTATTTGTACACTGTTTTTAACACGTTGTTTAACACTAGTATTGTTGTCAAGTGTCAATTGGATGGAAAAACTGTTTGAAATTTAAACAGTCCAACAGGGATATATGAAGTGGCAATGTATAAACTAAAGTGTACACCGTAGTGTACATGAAATAAGGTTTTTACCGATTGAATTTTGCTATTTGTATACAAGAAAATTCGATAAACTGTGCATCAACTGCTTAAAGAGTAACAACAAATCATTTATAATAGACAAATCTACAGTTAATATTCTTCCAAAATATTAATTATAATGTTATGCTACTTCAGAAGTAACAACATAATGCATTATCTGGAATATCAAGTTAAGATATTAATTACCATATATGCATTGGAAGAAGAAAAAATTGCATACACATGAATTTCGAACAATTATCAAAATTAATGAAGTTAGAAGACAGAATTCCTTATAGAAATTAAAGGTAGAATAGTAATAAAGTAATGATTGCTTGAATTTCTTGGTTACCATGAATGTCTATCCTGAAAAAATAGAAAGAACTTAAGAGATGTGAAAAATTCCCCATGTTTTTATCTTTTGCCTCATCTTGTACAAATAAAATACAATAAACTCAACAATCAAACAGTTGCATCCCAAGTCAACTATCTAGTACCATAACCATTAAATAAATTGGAAACAAGATATAGAGAAACAAATTCGAAGGAGAAAATTGTGTATCAACCGCTTACAATCGTCCCTTTGCATCTTCCAAAACACATGCAAGTAAAATCACACATAGAATACACACATAATCTAGTTAAAAATGATATTTGACAGATTATGTAATTTTGAAGCACAATCTAACATATTAAGATTAGAATCATTTCATGATAAAAAATGAAATGGTAATAAAAACTCATTTCTCGAAAAATAAATATATTCATTTGTTAACATTTTGGTCTTCATTTTTTAAAATTTATTTTTCTTCAACCATATTTTCAATCATATATTTATGGAATTCACACTTATGTTCTTGAATTAACCCCCTCAATAAATTATTATTTAAATGAATCGTAAACATTTTGATTGATATTATTTTTTGGTCAACCAAATGATTACTATATACCTTTTTACGTACATATATAAAAATAATATTTTTATTTAAACTTACTTATGTGCTCAAAAATAAACTCTCTAAAGATACATGGTTGATAGCGTGAGAAAATGGTGAAAGAGATAGTGTGGAGAATTAGAAAAGTATGGCTGTAGCATGTAAAAATGGAGAAAGAGTAAAAATGGCTCTATGACATAATCCTCCACGCCGCGTAAATTGAGGAAAAGTAACAAAATCACTGTATCAAACACGTAAGAGAAACGACGTAGTTTCTTTCTCTCAATAAAAAAAAAGTTACAGTGAGATACAATTGAAGAATCTACTGTTCTTTCTACAGTAGTGAAACATTGCCCTTTTTATATAATAGTGAAAAAAATGGAATGTAAATTAAAAATTATATAAAGAAAAATATTTTTAAATATTGCTAGTATTTACCTGCCATTTAAAGTAATCATTCATTGCTTGACTTATCACGGTAAGAAACTCTACAAGAAATAATTGAAAAACCACAATTAACAAACATAAATAAACTAAAAAATATCCAATTAATAATATTAGAATTGATGTTTCAGAAAAAAAATTAAAAATAATTAGTCTTATTCAACATAAAAAAATAAAAAATTATGAAGATTCGGTTCTCGATTCTAGTACGACATTTAATCTAAGAAAAGTTGAACCGAACAGCATGGTTTGGATCTGGTTCAATTCAAGAGTTTTATCAAAGCTTCATCATCTCCATTTATTTGACATTTTAAAATCAATTTTACTAAAAATACTACAATAAATAGGGATGGTTATGAGTTGGGCCGAGTTGGCCCATGAGCTTGATCCAAGTAGGGATGACAATTTGGCTCGTCGGGACAGAGGAGGCTAGGTTAACCGAAAGCTAGTTATCGATTCAAGAACGTAAGGTGTCCCAGCTTCCTGATTCTTCTTCATAAAATGGATCACTTCTTGAAGAATGATGAAATTCTCCCCGAGGGTGCCTTCCAGCAAGACGTACTTCTATTTATTGACAATATCTTCCGTTTCGTCCAAGCAAGATCCGAAGTAGGGATGTCAACGAGCCGAGCCCGAGCCTAAAATTTTAGGCACGAGCTCAGCTCGATTAAAATGGTCGAGCTTTTTTACGAGCCTGAGCCTAAGCCGAGCTTTTGCTCGGCCAAAGAATTTCGGCTCGGGCTTTTACGAGTCGAGTCGGGTAGGCTCGGTTTTTTTTTTTTTTCCCTTACTTTAAAACTGCCTTTTTAAAGGCAGCAAACTTGGCATAATTCTACCTTACTGCCTCTTTTTCTTCTCTTTTTTTATGTTTTTTTATAATAAAAGTCGCGGGCCGGCTCGAGCTCGGCCCGTGTCCCCAAAATGGGGCTCGGTGGCTCCGAGCCACAAGCCGTTGAGCCTTTTTGACACCCCTAATTCGAAGTATCGACCTTATTGGGTGACTCAGATTGTCCGTCGCTCGGTTCAAAAAAACCTGAATCAACCTGGTTCAAGGATCCTGTGCCGATCCCCATTTTGGGACGTCGACCTGAACCCGAGCCTGTTTGGGCTGGCTCATAAATAAAAATTGAAGCTGCAACACGCTGCCTTTTGCAAAAAAAAAAAAAAAAAAAAAAAAAGGGTGAGCTGACTCGACTTTATAAGGTTAGACCCGAATACTCAAGTCGAGTCTAATTTTTTTGGTCAAATAAAAGCTCGACTCAGCTTGACTCGACTTGGGCCAGGAAAAAACCCGCATCATTTTACTCGAACCAAGTTCAAGCCTTAAGTTTCGACTTGCGAGTCGGCTCGACTCGTTGACAACTCTAAACCAAGCTCGATTGATCCCAAATTTAATGCAGAATGATGTTTCCACACCCTAAATTTTTCTCGCAAATAATTTCATTAAAAACCATTTCTCACGCAACCATGAAGCGTGATTGAGACTTCAAGCCGAAAAAGAAAATCCCATGAAAAATGTTGTTCATGAGGTTTGGGATACCCATAGAACCATGCGAACTGTGGAGTCCTTTATCAACTATAATCATCTTTTTTGCCTCAAATTCAATTCTTCGAAAATATTTATCACTTTTCACCATAAGTGTAATGTTTTCAAACTTCAATGCCAACACCACTATAACCAACTCCAAGTCTTTGTTAGTTTAGCTCAATATTTTTCAATTGTCTTGAAAAATAAGCTATAGACTTCCGATTCTATACTAGAATATAACCCCAACCCTATAAATTACAAACTTTTTCACTTGGAGATGGAAGAGTAAGTATAGGGACAGAAGCTGATTTATTTTTTAGCTCTTGAAAACTCTTTTCACATTTCTCAATTCACCAAAACTTAGAGTTCTTGAGTCAAAATGTTGAAAGAAAGAGAATTTTTGGAGATAATCTCTACAAATCGATGGTAATACCTTGATAGCTCAAATAAACTTCATACTTCTGTCACATTAGCATGGTGTTCGCATTTTATTACTTCCTTGATTTTTAGAGGATCTACATAAATGTTTTCTTCTAAGGTAACATTGCCCAAAAATACAATTCTGTCAAGATAAAATTCACACTTGTTGAACTTAACAAATAATTGTTTAACTCGCAAAATCTGCAAAATAATCTTCAAGTGCTCAACATTTCTTCACAACTGCTAGAATATACTAATATATTATTAATGAAGACAATCACGTTAAATATGGGCGAAGCACTCTATTCACAAGATTCATAAATGTTCTTGGGACATTTGTCAATTCAAATGACATCACAAGATACTCATAATCATCATACCGCGACCTAAAAACCCTTTTTGGTACATCGACGTCTCCATTTTGAGCTGATGGTACTTAGTGCAAGTGAATCTTAAAAAATATTATGACACATTGAATTTGGTCAAGCAGATAATTGATACGAGGCAAAGAATACTTGACTGGAATTGTCATTTTTTTTTTTAACTTTCCATTGTCGATATACGGTTTCATTTTGTTATTTTTCTTTTGCAAAAATAAGATGGATGCTCTCCACAGAAATACACTTGATCAAATGAAACCCTCATTAACCAATTCTTGCAACTGTGCTTCAACTCTTTCAACTCTGTTGGAACCATTCTGTAAGGTGTTTGGAGATACGAGTTGGTCCAATTATTTATTGATTAGCCTTGTCAGTTGAGTTATCGAGGATTCATAATTTATTTCATGTTTCTATATTTTGCAAGTCCATTAATAATTGTTTAACTCGCAAAATCTGCAAAATAATCTTCAAGTGCTCAACATTTCTTCACAACTGCTAGAATATACTAATATATTATTAATGAAGACAATCACGTTAAATATGGGCGAAGCACTCTATTCACAAGATTCATAAATGTTCTTGGGACATTTGTCAATTCAAATGACATCACAAGATACTCATAATCATCATACCGCGACCTAAAAACCCTTTTTGGTACATCGACGTCTCCATTTTGAGCTGATGGTACTTAGTGCAAGTGAATCTTAAAAAATATTATGACACATTGAATTTGGTCAAGCAGATAATTGATACGAGGCAAAGAATACTTGACTGGAATTGTCATTTTTTTTTTTAACTTTCCATTGTCGATATACGGTTTCATTTTGTTATTTTTCTTTTGCAAAAATAAGATGGATGCTCTCCACAGAAATACACTTGATCAAATGAAACCCTCATTAACCAATTCTTGCAACTGTGCTTCAACTCTTTCAACTCTGTTGGAACCATTCTGTAAGGTGTTTGGAGATACGAGTTGGTCCAATTATTTATTGATTAGCCTTGTCAGTTGAGTTATCGAGGATTCATAATTTATTTCATGTTTCTATATTTTACAAGTACATTACAGATCTCTCACACATTCTAAAGTATCAATCAATTCAATAGAAAGAGAAGCTGACTTATGAAGGAGAATATGTGGGAATCTTAGACAAGAGGAGCAAGTTCAGCGAAGCAAGACAATTCCAGTTGTAGAGGTCCTATGGGAAAGTAGTGTGGTGAAAGAAGCTACATGAGAGAATGGGGATCAAATATGTGCTCAATATTCTCATTCATTCGAAGTCTAACAAGTTGCCAGTTGAATTTCGATGAAGAAATTCTTCGAAAGTGTATGATTGTCAAAAACCATTTATACTAGTCAAAGTTAAATTTATTTAGGCAAAGTTAAAAATTCGATTGGACAAAGTCCAAGTAAAATGAGAACTTAAATTATGTGATGAATTTTAAAGAATTATTTTACTAGTATATTAAATCAAGGGTTAAATATTAAATAATTTTAAAAGTAGGGACTTATCTTGCAAATATCACCTTAGTGCCCCCACGAATTGAGATTGATTCCATTTTCCTCAAGGAAGGGAGAGGAACCGAGAACATGAAAAAGAAAGGAAAAGAAAAAGGAAAAGAAAAAGAAAAAGAAAAGGACAATTGTTAAGATGGTCAGGAAATGATTGATATATACTACTAAATTTGGGTTCTACAAATTTCATCTACTTAATAAAAGATTGTGTTAAACTTAAAGCTTTAGTTTGAATTTTATGAAAGGGGAATGATTATAGTGTAATGAGCTATGTATTCTAAGTTAAGTGAAGAAAATGGTGAGTGAATTTTTAGGATTCTTAAGCTTGTTGATTAAATTCAAAATTTAATATGATTAAAGCTTATTAGTCTCATATTTGTTTCTTTCATAGTAGAGAGTTCACAGTAATGGAGTCTATCCAAAATTCATGTGTCTATGTGCATGTTTTGGCCAATTTTGGAAGCTAAAAGAAAGAGGAATTTATTTAATCTATGTATTTTCTTTGTACAAGAAGTAAAATGAAGAATGAATGGACTAGTATAAGATTTTTCTTGTTGAAATTCAGAATGGCACCCAATCGTTCAAATTTATGTGGTCAATTCATTTGAATTTGGTTGATGGATACGGGAAGGTTAAATTTATGGGCTTTGCATGAGTTCAATTGGGATTTATGAAGGTATATTCAATTGGAACTTTTGAAAATTTTGATAGACTTTTTTTAAGTGATAACTTTCGTGAATCTTTTATAGATTTGTATGAAATTAGTGGAGTCTTTCATAGACTTTTATGGATTTTCATTTTAAAATTTTTATAGAGTTTTGTGGACTCAAAATATTTTTGAAAACTTTCATTTGAAATAGAATTCACGTGAATCTGGTGTGAAATTCTCACATAAGGGTTAATTCCCACAATTTCCCTTTTCCTTCCCCTTCTTCTTCCCATATAATAAAAAAAATTGAAAAAATAAAAATTTAAGACAATAATTAAATAAATAATAATCAAAATTATATGTATGTATGTATGTATGATTCAATATTATTAGTATAGTATATTTTTAAAGATAAATAAAACTTAATATATTTAAATTTAATTATAAATTCTTCCTATAAAATTTTATAATTTGATAAAAAAATAGATATTTTTCACAAAAAATGAATAAAAAAAAGTCACAAAAAGCTAATTTAATTTTCCATAGAAAATAGAGATAAATAATAAGAGAGAGAAAGAAATATAAATGGAATATAATTAATAGAAAAAAATAAATTTTAATCATATATGTCTATTGAAGATTAAAGGAAAGAAAGATTGAAAAAAATTTGTGAAAGTCTCCCAAAATCTTGTGATTAATGAGAGACAAATTTTAAAATTTTATATGATTACTTTTTACTTAAAAGTTAGTACTCCAGAGACTTTTATAAAAATCTCTAAACTTTTATAAAAAATTTTAGAAGTCATTAAAATTTAAATACCTCAAAACTTATAGAGACTTCTAAAAAGTTTTAATTGAATAACCGTAACTTTTAGATACTTTTTAAAAATCTATAAAATCCTCAATTAAAAACACCGTGACTTTTAGATAGTCTCAAAAAGTCTCAATTGAATACTCCAAAACTTTTTAAATCCCAAAAAGTCATTAAAAGTCTTAATTGAATACACCCTCCTTAATATTTGAATATTTATTAGATTTTGGATTTAGATTGAGCAAGTACTTATAATGGAAATAGCTATAGTGTGATTTGAAAATACTAATTTAATTTTTAGGAGGTGATGAGAAGATTGGATGTGTATCGATCGCCATAATTTTTCAAAAATAAGAATTTAATTACTCTATACTTGGTCATAAAGTTCAAATGAACTGTTTATTTACTATTTTTTTTTTATTCAATTAGATAAGTTGCAAAAGTCAATTGTTTTTAGATTTTTAAGTAAGACACACATGATTTTTAGAAAAATAAATTTTCAGAAATAAAAAGTTATTTTTTCGATTAAGTTAAATTAACTCATTGGCATATTATATCATTAACGACTTTTATTCCTTTCCAATTAAACCAAAGGAGAGAAAAGGTGAAAAGAGATGATGTAATTTTTAGTGCCCGTTTCTGATTATGATATTATAATTCTTCTTTTCCCTCATATAGTCGATCGATACACAATATCATACCGTGTGAAATTTCAGGGTTTTTGCATCAACAAGTAGCCTAATGAAAAAGAAGTAAATAATGTGGCATATACATTTGTGGAAGTCGCTATCTCCAAATTTAGTTTTTCTTCTAAAATTAGAAACGGTACTGTCGCCTCATAAAGTTGGTTAGGCCAAGTTCGATCGTTGGCTCAGTCACTTTACACTTCGACTAATGTTTAACCTTGCCATCTTTGAATCCCTTGCAAACTGAAGCAGATGTAAATTGATTATGCGAATTGAAATAACTAAAAATATGAGAAAATTACGCTCACGCATGGCTTTTGACTTCCAACTTAAAAAAATCAAATTTAAAATTTATTTATAAATCAGGTTATAATTCAGCTTTTTAATATTCATTCCATAAATACCAAGATATAAATCAATGTATTAAGGTTTCTATTATTCATCTTAAATTCATCATAAAAAAGATTAACATTTTAAGATGAAATCACATATGTTAATGAAAACTCTTTCACAAGTCGAAATAAATCTGTATTCTTATAGTCCACTCCAAAATGTCGTCCTATGGGTTGATTTCTTGACACAATTTTTCCAATTCTTCAAGCAATCAAAAATCTAAAACCGAGAACAATTTTAAAAGCAGGTTATCTGTCTCCTTAGCGACGTGAAAGTCTCCGGTCTTTCTGGGATCAAGGCATCAACCAAGAATATTGTTTTATAATAGTTACGCAATAAAAATTGTGTTTTTTCAAGAGTAATATATGCTATTGATAGGTATACAAAATACATTTATCTATACCAGTAAATTGGAGTATTCGATAGTGATTTGAACAAATTATAATTTAATAATGTGTTAATTATATTTTTTAGGTCGAACTCAATGCAAATTAGTGGGATTAGAATAAATGAACGAACAATGAGGCAAAAACAAAAGAAATCCAAAAATTGTGGATCAAAGTGTAAACATTCAATAGTTGAATTGAAGGTCACATATTATCAGTTGAATGCAATTTGGAGGGTAAAGGATGCTGGGAATCTACCTAATATACATAACGGAAAATTAAAACAGTTTTCAATTCCCAAAACGGATCTCTTTCTGTTTAGATAGAAACTATGATAAAGATGTACCTTTTGTTGAGATCTGCAAACTCCTTTGTCATTCTTTGTTCCAACGATTTTGATTCGTCATCCACAGCTGTCAATTGTCCAGCTTTCAACGATGATCCGCACGGAGAACAAGATTACATGATTAAAGTTTTCTTCTTGTGTTAGCAAGAATAATGAAAAATCTCTCTCGATTTGTAAACCCTGGTAACTTATTTATATGAGTCCAATCGGACCTAGTCTAACCCGATCCAATATTTAATTAATTCATTTAATTAAATTCGATCCGTAAGTTAATTAATTTGGGCCTATAAATAACCAACCCAATTAAAATTGTCACAACACTTTAGCTTGTAAGATCAGGTACTTATTTTACAAGTAAAAAATGTCACACGTAATGGTCTATCCGTATCTCGTTATTACTTACGACCACGGACGATTTAAGATTCAATCATATGTAATTTGTATCTCACAATTACAACTCCTTGTGATTAACAAATTACAAAAATTTAAATCTGCGGACTCTATTATTTAGTTTAACTGTCTATTAATCAAATAATATATATGCCACTAAATTGCATTAATTATATAATAAAAGTATTTATGTCGAAGGTTGATTGTATTTAGGGTATAATACTTACAAACTCCCACTTGTACCATATTCAATCGCTTATATATCCAATATTATAAAAGTCTACATGACGATCATGTTTACGTTCCGACAACTCCTTGTCAGTGGATCTGCAATATTGTCAAATGTGGGAATTCGTTCTTCTCTTTAGTCATTTCTATGTATTATCTCTCTGATGAGATTATACCGCCTTAATACATGTTTGGATCATTGATGAGACCTTAGTTCCTTTGCTTTCACGATGGTTCTATTGTCATCACAATACAATGGCATGCGATCAACAATATTAGGAACTACTCCAAGTTCATTAATGAACATCTTGATCCACATTGCAACTCTTGCTGCTTCTGAAGCAATCGTGTATTATGTTTCTACTATTGAATCAAAGATTGTTTCATGTTTGGAATATTTTCAACACACCGTTTAATAGTAAATCAATCTCCCCATATAAAATCTTCTCAAGATTTTATTTATGTAGATTGGGATGATTTAAGAAATTCTCTAGATCTATCTCTATAGATCAAGTTGTTTCTCATATCGTTCATGAATAAATCATTTAACAACCATTATTTCAACAATTAAAACATAAGGATGTCATTTCCTATCATATCAGGAATGCGACAATGCTCCCACTATCTTCTTGCAAACACACAATTCGTTTTCATATTTGATAAAATAAAACATTTTGATTTTTCCATCAAATCGAACATTTCAGCTCCAAAAGATTTGTTTTAACTCATAGTCACGGTATGCAACTAATGCAATCAAAATTCGAATGAACTTTAGCATGACTACAGACGAAAGGTTTCGTCAAGGTCAACACTTAACCTTTTGCTACTAGCCTTGCTTTGTATATACGGATATTCACATCCATATTGACCTTTTCCTTATAAACCATTTATAATCTATAAGTTTTATCCCATCAGGAAGGTCAACCAAGGTCCAAACCTTGTTTACATACGTTGAGTTCATCTCGAATTTCATGACCTCTTGCTCTCTTTTAAGTCAACACTTGACTTTATTTTTGTGCAATTAGTAGGTTCATCATCCTGAATTAGTAATACCTGATTAATAATCACAAATTCGTACATTCTTGAAGGTCGAATGATCTTACTAGACTCCCATAGAGTTAACATGTCCTCAGGAGTCTCTACTCCTTGATTAAGGGTATGTCCCATATCAGATATGGGATAAAACTCGAATTCATCTAATTAGTTAACTATATATGTGGACTCTTGAACTATTTCAAGTTCTATTTTGCTCTCACTGTCCTCTCCTAGAATAAACATTTTCTCTAAAAGGGCGATATGTCATGAGACGAAGACTTTCTTCTCAATGGGTTAATAGAACTGATATCCAAATATCTGTTTTGGATATCCCACAAATATGCATTCATCCAATATATATATGCTCAAGTTTATCCGATTCAATGCACTTCAAATAAGCGTCACAGTCCTAAACTTTCATATAAAATAAGTTAGGACTATTGCCTTTCCATAACTTGTACAGAGTTCTGTTAACCAACTTAGATGAGACATGATTTAGTGTGTAGCACACTGCAATCAGTGCATGACTCCAAAACGATTTTGAGAGATTTGCATGGCTCATTATTAATTGGATTATATCTAATAGTTTACAATTCCCCCATTCAAGTACACCACAATGTTGCAGTGTATATGGAGGAGTTCATTGCAGGATAATCTCATTCTCTCTTAGATAATCTAAATTTTATTTTTAAGATATTCTCACTTCGATCGAATCTTAATGTGACGGTATCTTTATCTATTTATTTCTCTACTTCTAGCTTGAATCCTTTAAACATTTCAAAAACTTCATGCTTGAATTTCATCAAGTATACATGATAATTGATGACATAAGAGAAAGCTTATCTGACATTAATTGACATGAGTTCATATACATCACTATGTATTATGTCAATATTTATGCAGACTTATTCCTTTTCAAGTAAAAGGAGATTTGGTCATTATGCCAAAGAAGCATGTTTTGCACTTGTCAAACGATTCAAAATTAATTTACTCTACGTATACATCTCTATGTAATTTTGAGATTGCATTTCATCTATATGACCAAGTCTACGGTGCCAGATTTGGGTATTTTCAAATTATCACTTTTACGCCTCTTAACTTCTATACTCATTATAGAATGCTTAGTGTTTAGAATATAAATTTATTTTTGTAGCTTACCATAATCATTAAGATCTTAATCAAGATAAACAAAAACAACAATTGTCCTTAACATTAAAATATTTCGTGTTTGAACATGAAATTCATTTTAATGTTCTAGCTATAGTGGGTGCAAAGCAACATTTCCCTAATTCCAATACTAAGCCAAAAGGCAGCGGCAAGAAGTATGCTCCTCCAGGCAATGCTGCAACCTTTGTTTATTTTCAACGTGTAGGTCAACTTCTCCGTCTTGCAGTGGTCTACTTTTATTTAGTTTCTCCATGTTTGTATAAATATGATATCCACATCTGGTATCGAATACTTAAAAAACTCATGAAGTAGACATAAGCCTTGCAATATTTCTTCCAATTACCTTTTCATTCTACAATGAAACCAATGGTCATTAGATTTGTCCTCCGCTTTGACGGTTTTAGCCATATTGGACGCTTTCTCAAAGCCCCTTTGGATTTCATCTTAATATCCTTAGGGGAATCAATTGCTTGTCCACTTGTAACATCGATATTGGGCATAAAAGTCTTAAGCAGGTTAAGTAACTTAACAAGTATGCATTCGAGTTTATTCATATCAAAATTCATAACTAGTATGAATAACTCTCTAACAGAGATTGCAAAGCTAAGTTAATACTTAGTTTGTAGTTCATGATTGAACTCAATTGAGACACTTCTCAATGTCAATCATATTCAATACCTGAGCACTGATTGAAGATTCCTCTGTCATTTCGCATTCGTATAGTTGTTTGAAAGTCTCATATGCTTCCACACAATGATTATTATCATATAACTATTTGAAATGAAAAATCAAGTGTTAGCTTTTATACTCTCATGTTGCTTCTGTAACTCAGGTGACATAGTTGTAAGTATTACATACGTTGCAGTACTATTGTCATCACTAGGTTTATTATAGCAACCACCTCTTTCTTGATCAAGTTATCAGCAGATGTCTCTAGAAATGACTACTCAATGACATAACAAATTCTCTCATACTTGAGAACAATGCTCATATTGCAGTGCCAATCAAGAAAATTCAGTTTGGTTGTTGACATCCAGTGTGTCATTCAAAACACATGGTTACTCAAGATTCAATATAAATGTAAATGACGAAAAGAAAAAGAATAATATATAAAATACATCAATTAATTTAACATGAACTTTTATTAAATTAATTATGCTCCCACTATTTAATTCAAATTTATGACCCCCTCACATAAATTTATGAAATCCATACTTGACTCCCAGGGGGTCGGGATCTCATCTATTATACTAAAACCTTGAATGTACTCAACAAGCCTTAATATAACATTTGGATAGATACCATTATCAATTGTATTTCCATACAACTCCCAGATCGTTAAGCTGACAACTCTTTGTTTTCACACATCTTATGTGTTAGCTTAACATGCCTCTAAAATTTATCTCCTTGAGTGTACTCAATAAAAGATAAATTTTAGTTAAATCAAACCCGTCATTCAGAAATATCAAATATTTCATAGTGTCAAACATATCCCTAAAAGACCAGTCTTGAGTGTACTCAACAAGTTGAGACAATTTGGGACTCTGATTTTTCACTATAATGATGGAAGGCGATTATAAATATGACTTAATATTTTATCGAGGGGTTTTGCATTCAAAAGTCTCATCGTAACATCATAAATGTTGCATTATACATCTACTATGCAAATAAACGTATATATAATATAATGTAATAGTGTGGATTATTATGTATTTTAATATCTACTCTTCCTGAGCCATAATAAAGACTAGTTGGTCAATTCCTATGGGGTATCACATTGATCGGTATAATGCACCATCTTCATGGTTCCTTCCTCTCCGTGTGTCTTCAATTAGTCTAGCTGCAACATATATCATATACTAATTGGCACATAGGCCTAAATGAAATTGTACTCGCATGCCCATAGTAATAACAACAATAATGGGCTCGCAGGCCCACAAAACTACAAGAATAAAAATCAACCATTCAACACATCCATATGGTCGAGTTCATAATTATCCACTAATAATACATTCATCACATAAATATATGCCTACATAATATCTAATATTATATGCTAACATGTTTCAAGTTTCTAACAATTAAGAAGGTTTAAACTCTTTTAGACAAATGGATTAGAACAATTAATAAATAATTAATCATATTAATTAATTAATTTAATTAGCGAGTATATTTAATTAAAGTCAAATTTTAATTAAATACCGAATTAGAGTTTAAGTCTAATTTCACAATTATAGGGCAGGATTATTTAATAAAAATCAAATTTTAATTAAATATTAAATTAGAGTCCAACTTTAATTTCAAAACTTAATGCAGTCGAATTTAATCAAAATCAAATTTTAATTAAATAGAAAAATTAGAGTCCAACTACAATTCCAAGATTTTAGGGCGAACTTATTTAATTAAAATCAAATTTTAATTAATCAATATATTATAGTCCAACTCTAATTTAAGAATAATTTTAGAACGAGACAATTTAATTAAAATCAAATTTTAATTAAATATCAAATTAGAAACCAATTCTAAATCCTAGAATACGTTCGGGTGAATAATTAATTAGAATCAAATTTTAATTAACTATTAAATTAGAGTCCAACTCTAAATTAAATTGAATTAATGTTTTAATCTAGAACAATATTCCTAAATAAAATAAAATTCAATCTGGGGTCAAAACTAATATTTAACTTAAAATCTAATTTTAACGAAAATATAAAAGTCGTCAATTTAAATAAAATTTTAATTTGAGTCAAAATTAATATTATAGGACAAACCCATTTAAAATATAATTTTAAAACCATTTTAAAATTCAAATTCAAAACAATTTTGATATTGCATTTTGACCCTACAGAAAATCATAAAGAGGCCCCTTCAATTTCAAAAATTGCATGGCAACCCTCCTTTTAAAATTTACAGATTGACCCATTTTCCTTTAATTGCAGATGGCCCCCTAAAATTTCACAAATTGTAGGGGAAGCCCCCACCTTCAATCTTCACACCCGTTTTTGGAAACCCTAGGAAATCACCTTAACTTCTTTCATTACTGCGCCGGTTCTTATTAATCAGCGGTAGCGTCGTCGTCGGACAGCGACGGCTTCCTTGAGCGCCGCTGCCGAAGCGCGCGGTAGTAGCTTGCTGCCGCACTACTAGCTCTATTGCCGCTGGCTCCACTGCCTACCCCACCTTTTTTTATTTTTTATTTTTTAATTCTGACCCATAAAAATATTTTCCATCCAAAACAAATTATGAAAATAGAATTAATTTTTCTTAATTGCTAGAAACAAGAAACACAATTAACTTTTAATTGTTTCAAGGTACAAAACAATTTCTAACAAACACAAACCTGACTCTAATACCACTGTTGGGAATTTACTTAATATGCGCAGCGAAAAATTAAAACAGTTTTCGATTCCCACAACTGATATCTTTATGTTTAGATGGAAACTATGATAAAGATATACATTTTGTCGAGATTTGCAAACTCATTTGTTATTCTTTGTTCCAACGATCTTGATTCAATATCCACAGCTGTACAATTGTCCAGCCTCCAACGGTGATCCACACAGAGAAGAATATTACAGGATTAGGGTTTTCTTCTTGTGCTAGCAAGAATAATGAAAAATCTTTCTTAATTTGTAAACCCTAATAACTTATTTATATGAGCCCAATCAGGCTTGGTCTGACCCGATTCAATATTTAATTAATCTATTTAATTAAATTCAGTCCGTGAATTAATTAATTCGGGCCTATAAATAACCAACCCAATTAATTAATTTATCCAACAATTGTTAAATTAATTAATTAACAAATTACAATCTTCCAATTCTCTTTTATGTGCAACCTATCAGGTTCTCGATTACGATGCCTAACGACGTGAAATATTATCTTGATCTAATCAAAATTGATAAATTAAAGCACCGTATTTAATTTATCACCAATTCACACCCGTCGTCCCAAACTGACATATAGCAATGTATCAGTGCAATATATGTGACGAAAAATGTCACGTGGTATGACAAAATCAAATTCGTTCATTTTCTGTGAAACTATAATCCCTTCGTCAATATGATCCAATTAATTACGAGATATGGAAGTGTGTCAATCTCAATTGTCGATCATATCTTTCACTCCACTATTAAGTCAATATAAGTTGAAAACTCATTTTCGACTTATGAGTACATCGTGGCCAAGAATTTCATTATCGAATTAATTGAATGAAAAGTAGATTATAATCTCTTACTACCTAAGAGTGACGAATTTTCTATTGGTCATTCACAGCCTTCATACAATTCTTGACATACCCGAACAATGCCGTATTAGCAGCCATAGGTAGAGCAACATCCAACGTAGTTAAAACATCACCGTCCTCATATAAGGTATTATGACGACCTTAAGTCAAAGGACCAATCCCACTACCGAATGTTAGAGATTAACCACTGACACTCAGATAGTTATCCATGTGGAATCTCTAGGCGGGTCTTCAATATTTTGTTCTATAACAAAACATCCATGTGTTCATTGAAATGTCATCACACTTTAACTTGCGAGATCAGCTACTTAATTCACAAGTAAGAAATGTCACACGTGATAGCTTATCCATAATAACGATATCCCATTATTACTTACGATCACAGACGATTTAAGATTCAATCGTATGTAATTTGTATCATACAATCACAACTCCTTATGATTAACAAATTACGAAGATTTGAATCTACGGACTCTATTATTTAATTTAATTGTCTATTAATTAAATAATATATTTGCCATTAAATTACATTAATTATATATATCATTGTGTAATTTAGAAGAATCCATTTGCTACTTCAATTGACTGTATCTTATTGTCTTATTTAAATAGAAAAACTAGATTGGCAAGATAATAACGTATTATAAATTAGAGAGAATAAGAGCATAGATTAGAGTGAGTCAACACTTAAAATATATTACATTGAGATCAAATACCCGATATTTATAGGTAGAATTAATCCGTGGCAAATTATGTTGAATTAAATACAAAATGTCTCCCTTCATATTACAAGAAAATTGTAAGGCGGCACTCTTTTGCTCTCTCTCTCTCTCTCACTTCAATCATACTGCACTCTTTCTCGCTCTCTCTTACTCTTATACGTGCAAAAAACATGCGTGTGTTGCCACCCAGGGCATATCCCAGTGGTGCAAAGGACAATGGTGAGGTATACTCAGCCTTGCTAGTAGCCGTAGTGTGAGGGTTCGATTCCTGAAATATGGATTGTGACTCTTTGTGGGTACCAATGTACAGACAGCTCTTGTTCCCTGGCCTGCTAGGATAAATCTCGCGATTAACCTCTCTCACGATGCTCCAGGGGTAGAGCGGTGGAGGACCCTTAAGGTTAGGGTTCAAACTTTTAAAAAAGATGTGTGTGTTAAAGTCGGTGATGGAGGTCGGTGATTAATCTCCGCGAACAATTCTATCATGATACTAATTCCCTAAACTAATTCTAGAGTCTATAGAACATTTGGGCAGCAAGAAATATGGTGCACTAAGTTTGGTGGTATTTTCCCCTTCATCATTGAGTTTTTAGTTTGTCTCTTTTCTTTTTAGTCATGTCCAGTTGTATCTGAAACTCGACGAACTTTGAAAGTCTTGGTCCTTCATTTAACACATCTACTACTACTTCCAATACATGACTCTTCATACTTTCCTCTTCATCTATTTATAGGTTCGCATTTGGTATTTGATTTCTCATGTCTACTCGACTTCTTTATCAGTGGTTGTGAGCTTGTGCATACCTCAATCTCTTTTTTGCTGACTTTGTCAATCTTCCTTTAATGTTTCCTGGCACACATCATTTTCAAGGACTCTTTATCACTCCTGTAAGCTTTTCTCTATCATTTGATATTTGTAGATTTCTCATGACTTTGTGTTGTTATCCTTGGACACTTTTGTTCATTGACTAACTTCATCGCATCCTATATTTTCTCGAGCTTCTATCTTACTTCATTGACTTGCTCTGGTATCTTCTGTTGGAAACTAGCTTATAAATGGGGCTATTTTTGGGCAATTTTGAGTGGAATCAATTTGTTCATTTGGAAGATCAAAGTTAATTTATGTTCTTCTTTGTGGGAACATCGAAATTATATGTTTATTTGTCAAAAGTGTGCTTAGGTGAATGAAAAATTAGAGTCTAAAGTGGAGCCATCCGAAGAGGTTTATGTGTTGGAGGAAAACTATTTTAATGTGTCCCATATAGGAAAATTAAGAATGCAAAGACTGGTTTATAAATGACTACACTTTCAAAGTTTGCAATCATGTGTGGCATGGAGACTCTCTCCATATGTGTGCAGGGGATGCCAATTTTGAGTGGAATCAATTTGTTCATTTGGAAGATCAAAGTTAATTTATGTTCTTCTTTGTGGGAACATCGAAATTATATGTTTATTTGTCAAAAGTGTGCTTAGGTGAATGAAAAATTAGAGTCTAAAGTGGAGCCATCCGAAGAGGTTTATGTGTTGGAGGAAAAACTTTTTTAATGTGTCCCATATAGGAAAATTAAGAATGCAAAGACTGGTTTATAAATGACTACACTTTCAAAGTTTGCAATCATGTGTGGCATGGAGACTCTCTCCATATGTGTGCAGGGGATGCAAATCACTGGCCAAATTAGTACTTCAGACCTTGAATCTGTGTGTGAACACGACATATGTGCACAAATGTCGAATCGAACGGATAAAAGTTAGACCCTTAGAAAGGTCTATGTTTTGCCTTCATTTCCTTTTATTATTTTTTCTCCATTTAATCTTCCAACTTTTTGAAACTACTGGGTTTATTGCCTTTGCTAATGGAAAGATTAAACAACCAAAGAGTTTTGGTGATGGATTGGATCAAATTCAGTTCTTTGGTGTAGAGATTTAAGTGCTCAATTTTTGCTGGTCTCTCCATTGTATTCCGAGAGAGAAACGCTCAAACAAAACCTCAAGCACTTGTGATGAGGGAACGAATCTATTTTAAAAAGCTATGTAATACACAAGCCTCAATTTACAAATATATTCTCTATAAACCGCACATTTTGATTACTGAATGTTCTTTTTAATTAATAAGATATATTATTCTACAATTTTTTATCAAACATCTTCTCATTGTTATCAATTTTCATTAAATCTCTAGCTCCATTATCTACGGTGTCTATCGAGAATATTTGTTTTTTCAAACATTTTTATTTCTTTTGAGTCTGGTAGTTCCTCTCTATGCAAAGTTCATGAAGAAGACTTTTTATGAAACACGATATCCTCCCCTGAGTCATCAGTTCAATCATCTTCATAATCAATTTGTCTAAGAATGACCACCACCAATTTGATTCGTCCTCTAAGCTGAATTTTCTCGAGTTGCTCAACTAGTATTATAGATGTCTCAATATTCCATTCTTTTTCACTATTATATTTCTCTTGCATGTTGGGGGTTGCTACATTGTCTTCTACTTGTTCCTTTTTAAACCAGTAATCTCTAACATTATGACCTTGTTTTTCATATACAAAGCATGAGGCATTACTTTGTTCATATCCCCTAGACGCTTGACCTCTCTCATTGCAATTTATTTCGCGATAGAAAGAATTTACTTTGTTAAAATACTGACTTACCTTCATTTCTCTTAGAGCGAAAGAGAGTAACTCATTTTCTATAATTTGCAACCTCAAATCATTTTTCTTTGTGAATAGTGTGACAAAATTATCTCATTCTTCCTTTAGTGTATTTTTGTCCCTCATATGTTTCAACAATTCTCCATCAATTATTGTCTTTTATAAAAAACATAGCCATACTTGCTTTAATATTCCATTTCTTAAAAGCCCCGATGTCCTTCATTAATGACATGTTACTACGTACTGTTGACTACGTCCTACAAGTCTTGCACTTAGAGAAACGACTCCATGCACGTTTATCATATATTGTAATTTTAATTGTTGGGCTTCTTTATTTCACTTGCTACTTTTAGGACATCCATAATGAATTGGCCAAACTCCTCGTTACCAAGCAAATTTAATGGAAGCTTCGCAAATCTCACTTTGTGTCCAATCTCAAAAAATTTAAAAAAATCATCTCTCAATCACCTACTCTGATACCAAATGGTAGAACTTTAATACCAAAGGAAATAATTATACTTATTAACAAGAAACTCTTGTACAGTTTAATTGTGTTGCACAAGGGACTTATCCCTCGCTCCAATATTTTAATATTTAAATAAAAAACGAGAGAAGACTTCACTGTACTAACCACTCAAGAGCAGCTCATTCTCTCTCAAATTATATCAATCCTCTCATAACTCCACTAGCTCATCGTGCACTCTCTTACTCTTATATTGTAGTTGAGTGCGTCTCCGGGGCATAATTCAGTGGTGCAAAAGATAGGAGTGAGGTAGTCTCAGCCTTACTGATAATTGCAGTGTGAGGGTTCGATTCCTGAGATATGAAATTGGACTCATTATGAGCACCAGTGTACAGGCAAGCTCTTGTTCCTTAACTTGTTGGAGCATATCCAACGATTTACCTCCCTCACGATACTCTAGGGGCGGGGAGGTGGGGGCCTCAAGGTTGGGGTTCAACCTTTTATACTGCAGCTGAGTGGTTAGTACAGTAACGTCGTTTTCCATTTTTTAGTAAATATTAAATTATTGGAGCGAGGGATAACTGCCTTTGCAATTCGATTGAATTGTACAAGAGTTTCTTGTTAACAAGTAAAAATTAATTTTTTTGTTGTTTAAATTCTACGAATTAGTCAGAATAATTATATTTGTTGGATATAGAGATAAATAGCGTTACTCAATTAATCATCCATAAATATTTTTAATTTACAACATAAAATAATTAATAGTTGTATCTTTTTAATCGTCACACTGAATAATTCAGAATTTAATAATGTAAATAATGACCATCTAGAATGACTTTTTCTTTGTCAATACAAATAATCATGAATATATAAAAATAATAATTATTGCCGAGCGTACATAGGCTACGGCGCTGTGTGGAAACTATAATGAAACTAAAAAAGTTAGTTGATAATCCAACTGAAAATGTTTGTTAATCATGGCAATTAAACAAATTATGTAATTATCTCTGTTAGTCCAAATGGAACGATTTTGTCCCTGCCGACAACTTATTATTATTTTGTCCGAGTGGACGGCCCTCGGCTATATGTCATGAACCCACACAATCCATAGACTTCAATATGTCGGTCCATAGCATGATGGAGGTTGAGTTGTCTCGGCGCAAGGTGGGTTAGGTCAAGTTCGGTCATCGACTTGGTCAGTTTATACTTCTACTAAAACCAGACCTTGTCATCATTCTATAATTATTGTTAACTCTCTCGATATGACCTGAATGTTGATGGATAGTTCAATCATATATGTGAGGCAAAGGGTTAAGTTCGATTCAACGACTTTATATATACAATAGTTAGAAGGAATTTCGCCCCTCGGGGCATAGTCCAGTGGTGTGAGGAATAGAAGTGAGATTATCTCACGCCTTGTTGCCAGCCGTAGTGGGGGGATTCGATTTCTAATATATGAAATTGGACTCCTTGTAGGTACAGTGTATAGACAGCTTTTGTTCCCTTGCTTGCTGGAGTACATTCCGCGATTTACCTCCCTCATAAAACTCTAGGAGCGGGACGGTGAAGGCTCTCAAGGTTGGAGTTCAACCTTATTTTTCTTAGTTAGAAGGAATTCAGTAAAAGCAAACTCCTGGTGTGGATATCTGAGTAGAAGTTCTTGTCAAATATCAGTAGCTAGACTCATAATTGATAGAGTGGCCCAACAATATTTTATATGAGGAGTTAGGTTTGACTTGGATTTTGATAAACTATATTTGGAATGAGTTTAAAAAAAAAAAAAAAAAAAATGAGAAAGATCATTCGACAAATTTTACATAATACAAAGCTCATTCACTCACAGATTTATATGTGAAAGTCTTGATCCGTTATTTAGGCATAATTGCCTCCACCAAGTATCATCAATTCATCATTGAAATTTTAGAACCAGTTGTGGAATGCTGACACGAAAGGGCTCATCTCAAATCACTTAAGTAAAGAGAAAATGCCTTGAAAGTGTTCAACGTCTTTCCCCCTTCATCTTATCCATATAATATAAGGGTATACGAGCCCATAATCTTTTTTTGATTAGTAAATATAAATTTTATAGATCAAAACTTCATGTACAAATACACCAAGCATATCCGAGCAAACTAACATCATGTGATCAATACAAGTACTCCGAATATACTCGGGTTATCAGAAGAAATGATGTACAAACAAAGTTGGATCCACAATCTAACTCGACTCGGTTCGTTCACTGCAAAATAAATTCAAACACAGAAATCTACAGCCCAAGATGAATCAGAAAATAATTGCTTGCAACTTTGAAATTCTCTTAAATTGAAGTAGCTAGGGCTCCAACATTAGTTACATGTATACCAGCTAGCAGTACGCCCCTCGGGGCATAGTTCAGTAGTAGAAAGGAAAGGAGTGAGGTTATCTCACGCTTTACTGGCAGTCGCAGTGTAGGGGTTCGGTTCTTGAGACATGGAATTGAATTCTTTGTAGGCGCAATGTACAGGCAACTCTTGTTCTTTGATCTGTTGGAACACATAAGGTGATTTACCTCCCTCACAAAATTCTAGGGACATGGTCATGAGGACTTATACCAGCTAGCAGCACATTTTCCAAAATGTAGAAATCTAGGTAGCAGCAAGCGGTGGTCAATTTTCAGCTGTCACTGTCAGTCTTCCGTTTGTAGTTATGACCTTTCTGTTTCCAGTGTTCATTGTCACTGTCATTTTTGGAATGCACACTTGACTTGTATAATGGTCCACTCACAGAGTAATTTACAAGTGCCATAAAATGGAATCCAATTGAAATGAAGGGTATTAAAAGTTGATCAGATTTGATCTCTTATTCAAAGTGGATAGGATAAAAAAAATTTATTGATAACATGTCAAGAGAATCTTACTTATAATTCTTTACCACATCTTTCTATCACATTAACAATGAGAAGTTTTTACCTTACCCACTGAAAGTAGGAGATCAATCCTATTAAGTTGACAATTGATGTAGATTTTAACTCTTGTTTGAACCACGTTCTTTGGAAAAAAAAAAGTCTTCTTAAACAATATTTTGACATCATTTCAACCACACATAATTCAATAAAATAATATTACATGCAAAATCAAAACTTTTCCTTATTTTTAACCACACATTTTTCATCAATACACTATTCAAAAATGCATTTTCCCCCCAAAATGGGGCTCAAAGAAGGGCTTAATCGTGATATTAATGGAATGATTTTTGGTTTTTGGAATAGAATAATTTGAATTTTCAAATAGATCCTTGACAATAAATCGGCATAGTTCCTGTAGCCAATTTAGAGAGTGTCATAAAAATGCATTTTAGAATAGTAAATTGATGTAAAATGTGTAGTTGAGAAATAAGGAAAAGTTTTTTATTTACGTATAATATTATTTTAATAAATAATTTGTGGTTGAAAAGAATAGAGAGAAAAATGCATTTTGAAAAAAATGGCTACCAAACGAGGCCTTACACTGTAATAGTTATTATTATTATTATATATATATATAAAATACATTTTGAAAAAAATGACTATCAAATGGAGCCTTAAACTGTAGTCTATATATATATATATATATATTTGCCCTACTAGTCATGTCCAAATCAGTGTTATAAGAATAAAATTGAACCGGTCTACCTGAACCAAAAAATGAAAAATTGTTTGAAAGCAAATTCCATAACCGTAAAAAACAAACAAAATAATTGTTATTTAAGTCAATAGTGCAGTCCATTTTGTTTAACTACATCTTTACAGTGCATTTTTAAAGACAATTTCAATAAATTGATCACAATAAACCTTTCAAAAATTGAAAATTGATTTTTTGACCGTTAGAAGAAAAGTGGGGTCCACATGTGAGAGAAGAAGTCAAAAATTACGGCTTGAATAGTAAAATAACGATCAAAAAATCAATTTTTTGGGGCAAAAAATCCCTAACAAACGGTGCCATATATTCAATGGTCTACAGTCGAAATATATAGTCAAATTTGATATTAATTAAAATTGATATTATGATAATTTAACTATGATGGACCACTTTCCATCTAGGCAAACACACCATATTCCTACAAGGATGAATGTTAGGAGTCTAAATTGGTCGAATTATGACTTGGCCTGCCGAGTTAGAGAAACGGTTGTGTTGGTCATAGATCTATAGTATTTTCTGGGGAACACAAATTCACATAGATCATTTATTTTATTTTTTTTCATTTTTTTAATAAATTAAATTTATTAAAAAATTTTGGAGCAAGAATATTTTAGAGTTTTTCTCCTGATTGATTTATTCATACAAAGAAGGTAAATGGGAGGACGTAAAGCGTATCTATAATAAATATTTTCATCCGATATATTCAATGCGTATTAAGTGAATATGAAGAAACGAGGGCATTCGTTAAATGTTCATTTCCTATCAAAAGGGTAAATGGATGGACTATTTTAACTGACATCCTCAATTATTTAAATTGTTTTCACAAACTAATTTTTTATTTCATTTGAATAAAAAGTTCATTCTATATAAATAATTTATACTAATTAATTTTTATATTGTCACATCTTACATTATTATTTTTATAACACCTATAAAACATTTTTTTAGAATAACGTGCAATACAAAAATTCAACTATGGCTAGTTCCTTAAAATGCATGGATAAAAAATGATTTGAATATTTATAAACATGAGCCAAACACAGGCTTACGCGCTTAGCTATTTTGGAGCGAACAATTACACGTGAACAACGTAATTTTTGGATATTTTAGATATGTAATAAAAATAAAGAACAACTTAGGAAATAGAAAATTTTGGTTGCGTGACGTTTGGAGGTTGGGTTGTATCGGCTATAATTCTCTAGCCTTTTGCGAGCGAACAAGTTTACATAGGCCATGTAGTTTTTGGTTTTTTCAAGATATAAAAAAGGCAGCAGTTTAGGAGGAAAAAGAAAAAAAAATGGGAGAAAACGAGCATGCCCGGCTCGGCCCGTAAAAAGCTCGAGCAAAAGCTTGGGCCGAGCCTATTTTTTTGATCGAGCAAAACTCGAGCCCATAAAAAAGCTCAGCCATTTTAACTGGGTCGAGCTCGAACCGAACCTTTAGACTCGCGAGCTGGCTCAATCTGACTCGTTTACATCCCTATAAATACATATAAAAAAGTAGCAAAATTTGATTGCATGACATTACCAGCCTCAAAGAGATTGGTTGTGTCAATCATAGATCACAAGCCTTTTTCAAGAAAATAAGTCTACATGGGATCACAAATTTTATCAGTTTTTAAGATTCATGACAAAATTTAAAAATAAAAATAAATAACAAAATTTAAAGTGGCGAATGAGTCAATCATAGATCTCTAGCTTTTTCTGAGCAAATTAGTCCACATGGATTGCTTAACAGTAAAATTTGGTTGCGTGAAATTACAAGCCTCATTGTGGCTGGTTACGTATGTTATATGTCATAGATTTCTAACCTTTTTTCAAGTGAACCATTTGTTTTCATTTTTTGTTTTTTCATATAAGTACAAAGATAAAAATTCAAATTAAGAAATTACAAAATTTAGTTGCGTTACATTACCAGTCTTAAAGAGACAAGTTATGACGATGGTAGATTTCTAGTCTTTTTCAGTCTTTGTTTGAGCCTCATTTTTCTCATCAAAACTTTTTATTATTTTTTAATCACACATTCTTCATCATAACACTATTTCAAAATGAAATTTTTTGAAAAAAATGGAGCTCAAACAGTCAATTGAACAAGTTGACATGGCCCACTTATATTTTGGCTTTTCTTATTTTTTAACCACACATTTTTCATCATAACACTATTTCAAAATGAAATTTTTTGGGAAAAATGGAGCTCAAACAGTCAATTGAACAAGTTGACATGGCCCACTTATATTTTGGCTTTTCTTATTTTTTAACCACACATTTTTCATCATAACACTATTTCAAAATGAAATTTTTTGAAAAAAATAGAGCTCAAACAGCCAATTGAACAAGTTGACATGGCCCACTTATATTTTGACTTTTCAGACACTTAACAAAATAAATAGCAAATTAAGAAATAACAAAATTTGTTTGTGCGACGCTACTAGTCTTGAAGAGGCGGGTTGTATCGGTCATGGATCCTAGCTTTTTTCGAGCAGAGAAGTCTACATGGACCACTTAAGTTTTGGTTTTCTTAGATATAAAAAAATAAAAAAATAAATAAAATAAAATTAGGAAAGATATCTCCTAGCTACAATGTTAAATGGAACTACAATTCATCCTCTGCGAAGAAATACTCCCCATCGGTTCGACCCGTCGTCACATATGAAATAACGAACGGTATAAATTTAGCATCACTTTTCCCCAGAAGCGATGGAGATAGGAGGAATATCTTTTTTACTGAAATGACTTCAATCGTAGTAAATTTTGGTTGCTTCACAGTATCATCTTTAGAGATGCAGGTTCTGTGGGCCATAGATCTCTATGCTCTAGCCATTTTTGAGCGAACAAGTCTACATTGACCGATTAAATTATTATTATTTTTTTCTATATACGTAGCCGAATAAGAAACAATTTAGGAAATAGCAATATTTTATTGCGCGACATTACCATCTTTAAAGAGGCGGAATATGTCAGTCATAGATGCCTACCCTTTTTCGAGCGAACAAATCCCCATTTTCCACTTATTTTTTTATTTTCTTTTTCGATATGTAAAAAAATAAAGACAAATTAGGAAATATCAAACTTGGGTGTGTGACATATTGCCTTAAATATGTTGGTTATATCGATCAAAACTCTCTAATCTTTTTCTACCATACAAGTATGTGGATCACTTTTTTTTCTTTTTCTTTTTTTTCCCAAACATGCAACAAAAATAAAGAACTAATTGGTAAATATCAAAATTTGTTCTTATGACATTAGTGGCCTAGAGTGGTCAGTTGTGTTATGCTTAAATCTCTAGTCTTTTCTGGACAGACGTATTCTCTTGAACAACTTTTTTCTTTTTTTTTCAAATAGGTAACAAAAATAGAGAAAATAATAAAGAAATAGCTAAATTTGGTTGCACAGCATCAAATACTATCCTTAAGGTGACAGGTTGTGACGATCGTAGATCCTAGCCTTTATTATTATTATTATTATTATTATTATTATTATTATTATTATTATTATTTTGAAATATGTAACAAAAATTTAAAACAAATTATGAAATAGCAAAAATTTGGTTGCATGACACTATGAGCTTCAATCCAATTCAATTGATACATGTAATTGTATTGGATGAATTTGTTATCGTGCAATAAGTTAGAATTCTTGATGGTATCAAGGTTAAAACATGTTATTTGATAATAATATAATGACGCAACATTGAAAAATTACACCATAGCTAATATCATTAATTCTAGGGCCTGTTTGGAAGTGATTTTTCCCCTCTAAAAATTGATTTTTTGACCGTTATTTCACTATTTCAGCCCTCATATTTGATTTCTTCTCTTACAGGTGGACCCCACTTTTCTCCTAACGGTTAAAAAATCAATTCTCAAAATCCCTCCCAAACAGGCTCATATCCTATTTAGGTTGCACCAAAATTGAAAGGAATTTGTTTGTTTCTTCTCCATTCCTCAATTTTTTTTTTTCAATCTAAATAGATAAATAAATTATTTTCTTTTTTACTTAAACTGGAAAAAGGTATTTGGTTTTTCTTAAAAAAAAAAAAATTAAAAAAAAATACACTTTTTAGCGCTAGAATGCACATAAACCTTCTACTCCGGAGTCGAGACCAATTCTTACCAACTTAAAAATATTGGGATCTAAATATAAAAATTGAAGACTGTGGACCAATTTACTACAGTAGACATAAATTAGGGACCACATTGCAGTTTTCCCTTAATAGATGCTCAGGCAAATTGAAGAACATGCCACACAGGAATTTTGAATTAATTACATAGAAGACTCTTTCGGTTGGAGTTATCCATTCAATTTTAAATTTCGTTCTGAAAATTTATTAAATAAATAGTCCAAAGTATGGCCAGATAAAACTTTCGAATCGAACTGAGTGGTTCTTCTTAAATTAAATACCCGAACATATATCTAAATCAAGAATCGACGAGTTTGATTCGATTCTCAGTTCTAGATCAATAATCGAACAAAAACCAAATCTTCCTAATTTTTTTAATTAACTTATTTTAAATAAGCCAAATTATTTTTTCTAATTAAATTTGCTAAGCAATTAATTTAGTTCAAATCCAAATATATGATTTTCGTATTTTTAATTTTCAATACAAGTCAACTTAATCAAATTGACAAAAGTTTGACCTAAATCCGTTATTCTACAGTACTGTTGTTTCTACCGTTTTAGAGAAATTGAATTGAAGTTCGACAACGCCTCTATTAATTATTGTGAGTTCGCCATCTCCCCCTTCCTGCGATCTTAACAATCAAATCTATGAAAAACTTAGCAAAGACAGATACAAAAATTATATAAGATTGAACTACGTTATTTTGTAAGAGTTAAGATTAAGTATGTCATTAGTTAAATTAATGTAATTTTATAAATATTAAAAATTTTAATTATAGTACGGAACTCAAAAATCGAATGGAACCGAACCAAATCGAGGAACCGAATGAATCGAATCTGAACTGTTCCATAATTAAATTTTGACCCAACGATTCCACTTACTAAATACCCAAAAATTTTGGATTCAATGAATTGAATTGAATCATGCCCAACCCTAATCCAAAGTTTCATTCAATGAACTAAATCGAGTCTAAACTCTAAGCATAGTCATTTCATCCATCCTTCCACCACCCTCGTCGTTCAAGAAGGATTTGTAGGTCACATGCTATTATTATTTTTGCAGATGTGCGACTTGCACAGGTTCATTTGCACAGGCGCTGGGCCTGTACAGGAAGCTTTTTTCTTATTTTTGTGAGCATTTATTGCCTTTCTCTCGTATTCAACTCAAAAAGTTTAAAGCATACTCATCTTTTTCTGAAACAAGATGATGCAGTGCAATAAAAAAATAAGAAAGACATTCAAAGAATTATCCGAATTCAATAAAGACAAAGATTTAGTGCATCAATATAAAGATTAGCAAAGATGTAGTAAATATGTTACACGTTATAATTCCCAAATCTTGTAAAGTCGAAGATTTTAATCAAAAATAGAAAATAAATTCCAAATTATTAACCATATAAAGTAGATTACAGAACTATTTTCAAATCCTTGATTGATTATATAAAGAATTTGAAATTATTCCATGATTAATTTTCCTTTTAAAAAACCTTCTCACCTTGACAAAGAAACAAATGCATTAACCTCTTGTGGAACCACCAACTTTACACCAGAGGATTGAACAGTGAATTGATTGACCAGAATGGAGAGTGGATTAAATTTTAAGTTTCTTTTTGCCCTTTTCTTTTTTATCCTATCCTACACGGATAAGATTTTATTTTTCGAAAACTACTGTTAAGTAGGTTATTATATATGATTTAGGGGCATTTTTAAGAATGTCCAATTTTAAGGGTATTAGTTGAAAAGTGTCCATTCATTTGAATTTAGTGTCAATTTGTCTATTATGCCCTTAATGAAAAACTACATTTTGAAATGGTATTCTCGACATTTGATTTTTTATCAATTTGTCACGAATTTTGAGAAGTGACTTTCATGAAAAGTTACATTAAAATAATGTTTCTCGACATTTCATATATCATTCTCGACATTTGAATACCGTTTTATTTGTCTAGAATGACATCTCATCTTGAATATGACATTTCTCTACATTTAAAAATTTCGTTCTCGATATTTCTGAATCAATGAAAAATATAGCATGTATTGTGATTCGATATGTATACTTTTTGAAATAAATATGACAGGTTATGTGTCAAAATTTTATTGGCCAATAACAATATTACAAAAATGTCCATTTTTTTNTATAAATTGTTAATAAGGGTATTTGGTCTAAATTTTTTCAAATTAGACATTTTTGCAATGGTGAACATTTTTGCAAATGTCTAGATAAAAATGGACATTTTGTGAAATTTCCTCTTTGATTTATTACTATATGTCAAACTAAAAATATTGGGAGCATCAAATATTTGATTATTAATTGACCCTCTCTCTCAATACTTGATTATTAATCCACGGTCCATTACAATGGACCGCCTGAAATATGTTGCTTGTATATAATACGATATCTATAACGGTATCCATCCTCCTCACATGGAGGGAGACTAACTTCAAATAAATATTGTGAGGAGGGTGGATGCCGTTATAAATACTCCGATATACGTGTAGTATTACTCAGACCACCTTCTTTATTTTTTGACTTCTTTTAAATTTTTTTCACTTGGAGATTCCAACTCACATCAATGATCTAACAGTTGTGCTATTTGTACAGACTCATTTGCACAGGATTTGTACAGAAGCTTTCACATGAAGGTACCCATTTGCACAAGGTCTGTGCAAGGAGTTTAATTCATGATCTAATAATATTTTGCTCTTACTATTGGAGCTAGACAAAAAAGAAGTTGATATTCTATAAACTAGGCAAGTGCTTTGGCGATTTGCATTTTCCTTCTCATTTTCTTACCTATTTTTTTCATTTACTTTATTCAATTGAATTTATTATTACTTTATTTAAATTGAAAAAAGTTTAATGGTCTTTTCTACAAACATAGACTTCTTACGCGTAACTGAACGAAGCCCTGTGATATAGATTGATGTGTTTCTAAACTATAGATATTGGGATTTAAAATCAGGAATTAGATATTGTAGAACAATTTGCTGCTGTGAGCATAATTTAAAGAGGGTGATGCTACATGTATATCAAAATGTCTATCACGGTGTTCAACCTCTCACATGGAGGGGATTCACTTCGAATAAAACATGTGAGAAGGATGGACACGACATTATTATGGACACCATATTATGTCAAAGTATCATATTCCATTTAAAGAACTCTACTGCTATTTTCCCTCTATTGATACTCGTGCCAGAAAAGGATTTTATATTATGTTAACATAAATGACTCTTTAGATTGGAGTTATCCATTCAACTTTTACTTTTGTTTCAAAAATGTCATCAAATATATAGGTTTTATATTCTTATTTAAGTCCTTGTTTGAGCTCCATTTTGGAGAAAAAAATGTATTTTTGAATACTGAGTTTTCGAAGAATGCGCAGTTAAAAAGTAAGACAAAGTTTTCGATTTATGAGTAAGATTATTAAGAACGCGTAGTTGAAAATAAATTTTTAAAGAATAATTTTTTGAATAAATGGATTCAAACAAGGACTAAATTATGTGAGGAATCAATTCTGCGTAGCAATATGGCTAACTCCAACATAATTGCTTAGCTCTTACATTCAGGGTCTTGTGCAATTTTGTCCACAACCAATTTTTCTCGATGAGGGGATCACCAACCTTAGTAGAATAGGTGGCATTTTGGATGGATTCCGTCCAATTCACCTTTAGTCTGTTACATAATTAAGCGGTGGTATAAGAAATTTTTGACCCAAACCATCAACGAAAAAATAAATAAATTTGTGACCAATTTGTTAAAAGTCAAAGATTTCAAATGTTAAATGTTTCAATAATCACCCAACTTATGCTATTCTCATAGTTTACTTACTAAACTTTAAAGTGTTTCACAGTGCTCACTGAACTTTGTCTGCTTGCACTCCATCAGTCACCCTAAAAAATCCATTACCTATTCCTAGAGGTGGCTTATGGAAATTTTAAGTGACAAGTTATGGTTGTTTAAAAAATTACAATTCAGCCAACCTTTGTTTCCTTGCTCATCCAACTTACATTTAATTATAGTTTACGTATCAAACTTTAAAATACTTCCTAATGGTCACTTATTTTTGAGATGTTGCGCCACGTTCATCATTCGCCATATTTCATTCCCTTCGTTCCTAATGTAACGCACGAAAATTTCAAATGACAAGTTACAATCGTTGAAATAATTATACTCAACCAAACCAGCACTTCACCAAAACATGGAAGTCAATGTTTTATATATGGTGATTTTGGTAAGTTGATTTTTGATTGAATTGCAATTTTTTTAACAGCTGCAACTTGCAAGATTGAATTTCAAGCGACACATTAGCAGCGAAGGGAACGAAATATGGTGAATGATGGTTGGAGTGTAACATCTAAAAATGAGAGACTATTATGAAGCATTTTGAAGTTTGATGAGTAAACTGTGACCATATGTAAGTTAGATGAGTAATGAAACAACGGTTTAATTGAATCGTAATTTTTTTGTTTTTTTTAATGATTGTAACTTGCCTGTCTTGCCACACGAGATTTTTGTTAGCCATGTCAACAAATAAGGTAACAAATATTTTAGGGTGATGAATGGAGTACAAATGGACAAATTTCAATCAACATTGTGAAGCATTTTGAAATTTAGTAAGTAATTCGTGATCATGGTAGAAATTGAGTAATTATTGAAACTATTAGCTCAAGATTTCAATCAAAAATTATCTGCAATTTGATTGATTATATGAACGTGAAATCAAGAATTTGATTTCAAAAGAAGCAAGATGCAATAACCTCTCATGGACCACCCACACGTAGCCCTAAATGTTGGCTTACCCCATTCCTTTAAAAATAAAAAATCTTTAGTGCACTAACTCCCATTTGCCAAAGTTCATGATTACTTGTAAACTAGTCGGGACTACATTTTTATTTATACATTCTTCAAAATTTCTCTCTTTTTTATTCATGATCCACAGCTTGTAAATTGTAATCAAAGTAAAAAATTTGCCAAACATGAGCAAAATGCAGTAACCACATCCCCATCGCCATCCCCGCCCTAACAGAAGCTGCTACAGTAAATTCATTGACCTTGCATTAAAAGGTAGATTTAATATTATGATTTTCCATTTTTATTTCCTTTTACCTTTTATTTTCTACCCTTATCTTATACGGATAAGATTTCATTTTCGTAGTTGGCTCGTGCATGGTAGTCCAAAAGCCTTATAAATACACACTCTCCTTCCCCCGTCCCTCTCATTATACCTCAAGAATCCTCAATAATTATACAGACATAATACTTTTAAGTTTTCTTGAGAGAGGAGCATATGGAGGTCGGTGGCGGAGTGAAAAATGTTGTAAATTATTTACAACTACAACCACCATCACCAGCGCCACCGCGAGAACCACAGTGGAAGATTATAATGGTGGCCGCGATAGCCGCCGGAATACAATTCGGGTGGGCGTTACAGCTTTCCCTTCTGACTCCATATGTGCAGCTCCTTGGCATACCCCACAAATGGGCCGCCTTCATCTGGCTATGTGGCCCCGTTTCGGGCATGCTTGTGCAGCCTGTAGTTGGCTATTACAGTGACAACTGCTCCTCCCGGTTTGGCCGCCGCCGCCCCTTTATCGCGGCTGGATCTGCCCTCGTCACCATAGCAGTCTTCCTTATTGGATTTGCAGCTGATCTTGGCCACTCCTCAGGTGACCCCCTCGGAAATTCCCCTAAGCCCCGAGCTATTGCTGTTTTTGTTGTTGGCTTCTGGGTCCTTGATGTAGCCAACAACATGTTGCAGGTAAATTATATATGCAAAGACTTATATGTCAATAGTTCTTAAAAGTATGCCCAATCCAAATTATTTTTGTAGATTTTTTTGATCTTTGTATAAAAATTCTTTAATTATGATTTTGTTTTTCTTTTTCAGGGCCCTTGTAGAGCATTCTTGGCTGATCTTTCGGGCGGCAATGCACGCAGAATGTCAATGGCGAATGCATTATTCTCCTTTTTCATGGCTGTGGGCAATGTGTTGGGGTATGCTGCAGGTTCATACACTCACCTCTACAAAATGTTTCCATTTTCAAAAACAAAAGCTTGTGATGTGTACTGCGCAAATCTGAAGAGCTGTTTTTTCCTTTCAATTGCCCTTTTAATTACCCTTACAACATTGACTTTAACATTGGTACATGAAAAGGCCACCGGCGCCGCCCCTTCTACGGCGGAGCAAACTGGTGGCGGAGTGGAGGGTAGTAAAAAGGGAGGTGGGGTACCTGTTTTGGGGGAATTATTTGCTGCTTTAAAGGATTTGCCTAGGCCTATGTGGATTTTAATGTTGGTGACTTGTTTGAATTGGGTTGCTTGGTTCCCGTTCTTGTTGTTTGACACTGATTGGATGGGGAAGGAGGTTTTCGGTGGAAAGGTGGGTGACAATGGGTTGTATGACCGTGGAGTGCGGACCGGTGCACTCGGTTTGATGCTCAACTCGGTGGTGCTGGGATTCGCCTCCTTGGGAGTTGAGTTTTCTGGGCGGCGGCTTGGTGGGGCGAAGAGACTTTGGGGTATTGTCAACTTCTTGCTGGCCGTTTGCTTGGTTATGACTGTTTTGATCACCAAATTGGCCGAGTCTAGACGACGATACGCCGTCACTAGTGGTGGTGGTGCCACCGCTTTGAAGCCGGACGGCGGTGTCATTGCTGGCGCTTTGACTCTCTTTGCAGTTCTTGGCATTCCTCAGGCGGTAAGTCCTCTTTTTCCATCTCAAAACGTGCTTTAGCTTAATTATAATCATTATGGCATTTAAAAACTTCTATCAATATTCTATCACACGTTGCACACGTAAATAAAATTGTACATATTTTGCACGTGTTTCCTTTTCCAATTTAAATTTGGTTGACCCCATTTATTTTCTGTTGGAGAATATATGATTAAAAGATAAAGAAAAGTTTTGAATTTTCGTGTAATATTATTTTATTAAAAGTATGTGATTGAAATGGGGTCGAAAAATGTATTTTGATTGAAAAAAAAATGCTCAAACAAAGGCTAAATT